>NC_056729.1:1717756120-1717988620 GCF_019279795.1 Protopterus annectens | reverse complement strand
CATGAGTGCCGGTCGGTCGCTACCAGAAGTTAAATTCCAGCAGAAAACATCTGATTTAAAGTACCCCATTGGGGACCTTTTTTCTTCCTCTAACCGATGTCTGAAAAAGTTAACAATCCTCTCATCTGGTGAAAGCAGATCCCACACTGAGACTTTCATTCTTACTGCTTCACTTGTCTAGGCCCAGACCACAACGTCCCTCGTTCCCGGTTTTGTGCCCTCTTTAATGCGAGAACCATTTGCAGTAGCGATCTTTTTTTTGTAGACAATTTTCATATTCAGTCTTCGAATTCTGATGTGGCACCTGTCAGTCAACAGTCCGGTGATAGCTTTGGGATTCTACCCAAATGTAATGACTGCAACAGTGAAACATGAAGAATATAGTACAGTGTACACTTAACATAAATGTAGATGTTCGAGTGTATTCACTGTTGCAGTCCAGGTTACCCTCCCGTCATCCCCCTGTCATTCTACAGTTTATCTTTCCTTCTCTACCTTCTGCAACCTATGTGGTGTATTTGCTTGTAGATGAAGGTAAAGTTTATATTGATGCATGTATATATATAAATATTTATAATATTGCTACCTTTTTGGGGGCACCTGACATCGGGGCAAGAAAAACTAAAGAAAATGGCATCTGCTGCATGTTTTATACCCCTGATGACCTGACGTCATGGAAGAGAAGACAGCAACCGATGCAGGACCCAAGACTTTGGAATTCAGGCCGACTGAGGGCAACTTGCCAGCAGATTATCCAAATGTAATGACTGCAACAGTGATTACACTCTAGCATCTACATTTATGGTAAGTGTACACAACTGAACGTTTTAGCTATCCCTTAAAACAAGGAATTGCCTGAGTGGTGATCTCGATGTTTGTGGGTGAAAGCAAAGGGCAGTTGAGTATAGTGAAGTCATTGTTTATGTAACGTGGTTCTAAGAACAATGTATAATAGCTTAAATACAATACTGTGACCATTTGTTTTTTCACTTTCATTACAGCTTAACATCAGAAGGGTATGCAGAATTTTTATTTTAACATTTGTTGACTGGTGAAGTCTGACTAGGTCAGTGGAGGCCCAGGGAGAAACACACCAGATGCATGTCTTTGGAATGCGAGAGGAAACCCATGTGAAAGCAGGGAGGACATGCAGACTCACCACAGAAGGTACCCCAGCTGAGATTCAAACTGGAATCCTCTTGCTGTGAGGTGATTACTTTAACTGCTGGACCACTGGTTATTTATTTATTTATTTATTTATTTATCATTTGTTGACCGGGAAAGTCCGACTAGGTTCCACAGGGCCTATTTTCAGCGGAGGCCCGGGGAGAAATGCTCCAGATGTGCTGCCCACTGTCTTCTGGGAGGTAGAGACTTGAGATCTGCGTTAATCTAAGACAGCTGCATGACATATGCAGCTGCAGGGCACAAGTCTAGGAACAACTGAATGATGACAGATCTGACTTGTTGGAAGGGGGAGTGTGTGTGTTAGGGTCATGTGGCCATTAGATTTTGTGATTTGTAAGTCAAAGGATGTGTACCCTGTCTGAAGGGTGTATGCCATGGGGACAGTACATGTGTAAAAGGTGCTGAAGGTAGTGGCTTTAGTTTTAAAAAAAGCAGTGAAATATGTAACCTATGTTTTGGTTTCATTTGATCTTATTTCACAGCCTTCTTAATGAAGATGTTTTCAGGTTCAGATCCCAATAAATTCACATTTTTTTACTCCAGGAGTAAATATATATGCAAAATCATAAACTAATTTGTAATTTTTTTTTTTTTTGCTTTTTTTGACCTATGAGAACCACTGGCCTGAAAGTGAAATTTTTCTAGTATTTGAAATATTACTTATAAAAGCATTGTACTGCGGTGGTGGTGCTGCGGTAGCGTTGTTGCCTCATAGCAAGACGTCCCGTTCGATTCTCATCTAGAGCGTCTTCTGTGTGGAGGCATACGTGAATGGGGCGTGCCTTCGTTGAAGGTTGTGCGTCAGTACATAAAAATCCACTACCAATCATTAGCAGACCGGAGTTCCGCTGTGGCAAGCCCCAACTGGGAAAAGCCGAAAAACGCAAACTTATAAAAGCATTGAGAATTGTAACTTGGAGCTGTTGCTGAGTATTTACACAAGTTATTGGAGATGTTTTGAGTTCTGAAGTGTTCATATTTGCTATTTTCTAACTGTGTAGTCTTGTCCCATCAGTAGGCTTGCATATTAGTTCCAGGATACCAAACTGGATGACCCTTTTCTCCATTAGGTATAAAGTACAACTGTTGCTTGAGGTGCCAGAATGCAGATATCTAGAATGTCTTTGCTATGTTATTACACCAGAAGTTTAAGAAAATTCACCAGCCAAAACAGCTTTGGTAGGGAGTGTAAGTTGTATATGTGCTACAACATATGTACCTTTTATGTAAACAGTAACTGCAATGCCGTGAAATCCAAAGGGCAGAGTGGCATTTGAGGTTTTTTTTTTAAACTTTGATTGCAACCTGCCTTTAGGGAGCTGACGTGGGCTTTTTTTTGTGAGTGTGTACCACTAGCAAATCCAGGCAGTACATCCAGTTTGCATCTGGGGACTGTCTGACCTCTGCTCCCAAACCTGGCTGAAACTAATGCCAAAGACTTCCATGCGAGTTCACTTTTCAGTAGAAGAGAGGTTTTAAAAGAAAAGCAGCATTTTATTTTTGTATGCATTCTGTGCATGGGCAGTGTGCTACCCTCTAAATTAGAATAGAGATGCAATGAAATCCTTGGAGGCAGACAACATTTATTAGGTGTGTTTTGTGCCTAAGCAGCTCTGCCTTTTTTTTCTTCTCCTCCTCCCCTTTAGCGGAGCTGACACACACGGACCAAATCCAACATATAAGACACTTTTTTTGCCACAATTTAGCACTGATCCCAGTTTCCATTTAGGAGGTGTCTGACTTGTACCCATAAGGCTGGGTGAAATGGATGTCCAGACTATGTACCATGACCTTGTTAGAAGTACAATTTTGGATTTCACCAGCCACAGTAATAATTCTGTTACTCTGTGTGGGGTGGTGCTTGCATTCAATATGTTGTAGGCCATGTAACTCTCAATTGAGATGCATTGACATCCTTGTGGTTGAATGGGCATTCTTATCTGTGTTGCACACAAAGTTGTATTAGAATTACCTGAAGTTTTATGAACTGCTTTAGGCAGACTGCCGTAAGCCTTTTATGTATCTTAGCAGATCCAGTCTTCAGAAGGCTTTTGCTGGCACAGTCTGGCATTTTACTCAAGTTTTCCATCTGGTGGCTGTTGGACATCCCACAAGGGTGGATGAAACTAACATCAGAATATGTACGCCAAATTCTCATTAGAACAGAAATATACTGTGGTTACAGTGCTTGTGATAGGGTCAAATGCAACATACATCTGCACTGAAAGGCTTGAAGGATAGCGTAGCAGCACTCTGTAGATAACACTTTGTTACATCCCTCAAGTTTATTTTTATTTATTTGCATTTGTTCACCGGGATGGTCCAACTGGGCCAGAAGTGCCCATTTTCAGTGGAGTCCCGGGGTGAAAAGCTCCACATATAAGACATTACACATACAATACAGAATTTCCATTAATAAAAACATTTAGTACATATTATTGGCAGCTTATACAATTGGTGGAAAAACAGTACATAAGTAAATATACTCTTACCAAAGATAGTATACAAGCAATGCAGAATATATACATGAGAACATTCCATGCAAATAGTTTTCAGCTAGCAAAATTTATGTAGGACACTTCGTGCAGTAGGTGCAAAGCAGGTGTAGGAATTAATTTTGAGTCTAGGTACTTAAACTTTTAACACATTTAGGAGGTGTAATAGCAGAGCGATAGGATACGAGTATTATTGCAAGAATCAGCTAAAATCAGTGCATATTTTTGCAGATATTAGTGGTGGTGTGATTGTAAAGTAGGCTGCATGAGTACCTGAATGTCTGCGCCTGGATCAATGGTAGGACTATAAGGGTTAGTAAGAGAGGGAAGTAGACAAAATGGGGAGGCGGATTAAGTAAAAAGGCAGGTGGATGTGAAAGGAAGATGCCAGAATAGCAGAGGGGGTGGGAATAGTTGATAGTTTCATAATGAAATTCCTCCTTTCGAGGGAATTATTCTGCATCCAACAGACCCCTCTGTTCCCTCCTGTTCTACATCTATTTTGGGATAATGACCGTCCCTCCTTTCCAGGTGGGAAAAAGTTTTTATTCAAGAAGGTTTGTCAAAGAAAACACCTGGAGTCTAATTCTGGCCCTTTTTCCTAAACCAGTATGGGATACTGCCCAAGTACAAAGTCCTTTCGCTTCACAACTCGGTATTCTTGTTCTTCTTTTGAGTTTTTGTTAATCATCTTTTTAGAGGTTTACATTCCTTTTCATGCAGACTTGCCGTGGTGGTACGGCAGTAGCGTTATCTCACAGCAAGAGGTTCTCCCACTCGATTCTCGGCTTGGCTTGGGAGTGCCTTCTGTGTAAAGTCTGCATGTCCTCCCCGCGGTTGGGTAGTGTTCGAGAGACATGCGTGCATAAATGGGCGTGCCTTCGTTGAAGGTTGGGCATCGAGCTGGCACCTTGGCGTTTTGTAAAAATCTGCCAATCATTAGCGGACCAGAGTTCCGCTGTGGCGACCCCTTACCGGGAAAAAGCCGAAAGACTAAACAACATTCCTTTTCATGCAGACTTCAAGGGTTTTCCACTCAGGCTTTGGTCACTACTAGGGGATACCTTGGGAGTCTGGGTCTCATGACATCCATGTTTCTCAAAACCTTTGACAAGACCCCACAGGAGAAAGAGATAGTTGCAGCTGAAGTGTCTCTGGTCCCAACACCAGCACCCAATTTCTTTTCACATTCCAGTTGTGGTATTTGTGAAAAGAGTAATCACTTGGTGTAGACATCAAATATCTCAGAATCCAGGTCTTCCCTCCTGCTCCAAAGCAGTTGGTTACCAACAAATTCCACAGCCTTTGCTAGGGGAGCAGTGTTAAAGGGGATACAAGTGCAAGATGTGTGGGACAACAAAGCCCAATGCAAGCAATAAACTTAAAATAGGTTTTTGCTCTTATGAAGGCACTCGTATCTTTGAGTCACCCAGGACCACTCCAAGTTGTTGGACAATACCTCAGTGATATGGTACATAAGCAAGCGGGAACCAGATCTTGCCCCCTATGCATACTAACTGTGTTAGCATAGGATACAGCTTAACAGCACAGTCTCACTCTACAGGCTTTCTTTATTCTGTCAGAGAAAAAATTGTATTGCAGACAAGTTGAGCAGGGCAAAAGCAGACTCTAATCAATAGAAATTAGATCAGAGTCTCTTCCAAAATCCGATCCTTGGGGGGAGTTCCTCAAGTAGACTTTTTGCCAACTCTGAGTAATCAGCTGTCTGAATTCTTCCCCAGGTCTCTGCAAGAAGGCCTGGAAGACTACTACTACTTTTGGCTTTTCCAGTTAAGGGGTCGCCAAAGCGGATCTCTTGTCTGCTCATGACTGGCAATAGAGTTTTATGGTGTCGAGTTGCCAGCCCGGCACCCAACCTTCCACTGAAGGCGCGCACATGCACCCACTCATGCCTAGGGCCAATTTAGACTATTCAGTCCTCCTACAGGATGTCTTTGGGATGTGGGAGGAAACCGGAGCACTTGGAGGAAACCCACGTGACCACAGGGAGGACATGCATACACCGCACAGAAGGCACCCCAGCGGAGGATTGAACCGGAGAACCTCTTGCTGTGAGGTGGCAACGCTAAGCACTGCACCACTGCGGCCACCCCAAGGCCTGGAAAACTGATGCTTTTTATTTTCATTGGCAGGAATGTTTCTGTTCGCAATTCTACCCTTTCCACTAATATCCAGTATACTTCTAAAGATTCAGAAGGAATCCCCCAGTATCATTCTGGTGACTCCCCTCTGGCCTAGGCAATAGTGGTTCTCCCTCTGGCCGAGGCAGTAGTGGTTCTCCCTTTTTTGTGGTGATTGATTGTGGCCAATTCCAAATCTTCCTCACAGATTTGGATCTGTTTGCACAAGAACAGAGGTGTTAATACATCCTGGCCTCAGACTACTTCAGCTGACCACCTGGATGATAGGGTCTTAATACCTTTTAGGCACCTGTTTACCAAAGATGTGTATGAGGTACTTATGAAAGCAAGAAAGCCCGCTAAGAGAAAATCTTTTACAAGCAAATGGAAAATATTTTCTAGTTGATGCCAACATTAGCCAACAAACCCATTCAGGGCTTGTGTTTCTCTAGTTTTACAATATTTGTGAGTTACTTTACTACGTCCTTTGATGTCCACAAACATCATCACTATTACTATCTTGACAGAACAAAATCTTTTAGAACTTAAGATTACTTGCTCATTTTCTGTGATAACGAGAAAAAATAGACAACCTGCGTCAAAGTAGACTGTTTCCAAGGGTAACCATTTGAAATGTCTGGACCCTTTTAGTGCGAGTCCCAAAATGTGGAGACTGAATGGCTGAAAGATCAGATTAAGTCTGAGATGACATTTCTCTGAGGTAAGGCAATCTCAGAGTTAGTGTATATAAATTTGGGGGGTGTGGGTGGCTGCATGTGTGCTTGCCCCTTACAAATATAGTTATATGGAGAAAAGTGGGTACTGGCGTATTATCGCAACCACTTTCCTAAAGGTCACAAAATTAGACATTTCCTTGAAGTTATACTTTGCTGTATGGATTAACTTTCATTTTATCTTTTCACTGAAAAAGCATGCAGTTTTCACATCCTATCACTAAATTTAATTTCCTGTTTAAATAGTCTGAATCGTTTGGAGTTTGTTTGCAATCTATAAAACATACTACAAGGATGCAGTGTAGAGATTACAAACCAAGGGTCAAGTTACAAACGTACCAAACTTCAAACCCATTGGCTCGCATACAGAGCAGATATATGGTCACAGGATAAAGAAGCTGTGTTTATAATTTGTATAGAAGGTGAAGTTGTTGTAGGTTATCAAACAAGCCATAATGATATGCAAAGCACAGATTTCTTATTTTAATTTCTTTATTTTACAGTAATGTTAACTCTCAGAAATGGGTACTACTTGACCCTTTATGCTAAAGGGCTGTTGGTGTACTGATTACTCATATTATTTTGAATAAGAAATTAAATATCATGATAGGATGTGAAAAGTGTGCACTTTTTCACGGAAAGGAAGAGAATGGTAGTTTATTCGTACAGCAAAGTTTGAGTTGAAAGTGGTTGCGATAATATGCAAGTACAGAAAAGTGACACTTGAGATTCACTCTCCTGTGTTTTTGCCCCCCCCCCCCCCAGCTTTTTTAGTACTCTGCACTCTGTGTACCATGACATTTTCAATAGGGTGGTGGCTGTCTGAGGCTATTACCTTTTGTTTCCACTACAACAAAACCATTCCAGGCAGGGTCGAGGCATATTCTGGTAGATGAACTATAGGTCTGCTGTACATAAGTTTACTAAACACTGCAAGCCGGATTTCTTGCAATGGTCTAGGCCAGTCTTTGCTAGGGCCATCTCTTGGGGTGGCAGGTGTCTTCTTTTCCCATGCCGTAGTTCTAATCTATGGTAGTCGACCTGTAAATGTTGGACTGCTGTAGCAGAGCAGTGATCAGTATGAAGAACATGGTACAGTTTGTACAAGTAAACTTTTAACAGTAGATATTAGAGTGACTACTGCTGTAGTAGCCGCTCCCTCCCTCCACCCCTTGTTTTTTGGTGTATTTTCATGTCAGGGTGCGGACTTTTTTTTTTGTTGTTGTCCCTAGCGATGTCCTATAAGTGCTCTGCCTCCTTCTCTCAGTTGACTTGAAAGTTCTGAAGGGCGGGCTTGGTGCTCAAACCTTTATTTTAGTCGGCTCAGCTTGAGCTGACTTAACTGTTTGGGTGTGTGGAAGGTGCCCTAAAGCTTTAAAAGCTGACCAGCCGTTATATCCTGTGTGGGTTACATTACTGCGGAAGTGATCTTTAGAATATCTGTTGTGGTAAGTTTACTTACACAACTTTCTTTTTTACTTAACTGGCATCTTAGCCCTTTGCGTTTAATGGGTATAGTCCTGTAGCACACGACTCCTTTTAAATACAAACTTCCTTGAGAAGAACTAGTGAAATAAAACCATCACATTTACTTCACCCCTCCTTATAGTCACTTTATAGTTTAACCAGCTGCACATCCTTAATTTCTATAAATCAGCTACTCCACCATACATGCTGTTGCACCTTAATTTTTACCTCTGCTCTCAAACAGGCCCAACAGCTTACCTGTCCTACTCCCTTACCCAGTCCTTACTAGACCATGGCTGTAGCAGCTGTCTCTATTCTCCTCTTGTCTCCATTACTACTTCACATTCTTGCATCATATACTGCTTAGTTACCACTATCCACAGAGATCCCGCTTATCCCTATCCACAGAGATCCCGCTTATCCCTATCCACAGAGATCCCGCTTATCCCTATGCTACTAGCTTCTCTTCCCCACATTATTCTTCTACAGTTTGCTCATCTATCTTTCCATGAACACTCCTCTGCCAAAAATCACCCCCAACCCTCTAGCATCTAAAACAAAGTCTAAGTACTGGACCTATAGCACACTTAAATTCAAACTTTACCACCTCCATATTTCCCTGCTCATATCAGGAGACCTGCATCCTAATCCCAGACCCACCCACCACCCAACCATGAATAACTCTACCTCTCCCTACTTAATAAACTCATCCTCTATAAACAAACACATTACCTTTTACTCTATGAACACCCATAGTATTCTAAATAGTTAGTGAAATCCATGCCTGGATAGCTACCCATACCCCTGATGTCATGAATTTAACAGAAACATGGCTAAAACCCCAAACCCCCTGATAGACATTCTCCCTCCTGGTTATAATATACTCCGCTTAGATCACCAAAACAAAAAAGGGGTGGCGTAGCCATTCTCTACTCCAATCGCCTCACTCTTACAAGTCTTATGAAACTGATCCCATCTTTTTCTCCTGCTGAATTACTGACCATTAATGACCACAACGCTTTCACAGTAGCAGCCATCTATATTCCTCCAGGGGACAACATTCCTTTGCTCGAAAATATTCTCATACTTTTCTCAACACTTCCCCAATGAAACTATCCTCCTTGGGGATGTCAACATTAACTGTTTAACTCTAAGCAATCCAATCTCTAATACTCTAATTTATATGGCTTTGCACAGCTAATCTCTCAATCTAACCATGCAAACAACTCCCACACACCCAGCACACTTATTGAATGAGTACTTGTATCTAATCTTCCCAATTACCATAACCCTAAAACTCTACCAAACACCCTGAGCAATAACTCCCCCATAAAAGTGCTTAGGTTCACTCCCCACTTCTGAAAACCACCTAGATTTATTACCTGCTGCAAATTCTTAACTTCAATCCAGAAACCTTTAATGGCCTTCTCTCTAAAGTAAACTGGAAATTCCTTTCCCACCTTCCACTAGACGAAGCAGTCCTATCTTTCAACTCCACTTTCCTTAGTATCTTATACTTGCTCGCTCCCCCTCGCAAAGTCTGTATTAAGTCCAGCATATCTTAGGCACCCATACCCTTATGATAACCAGAGACAGAGTATGGAAAAAATGGTCACAAACTAAGCTCCCCACAGACTTACAAAAATACAAAGAACTCAGAAATCTGACAACTACACATGATCAAATGTAAAAAGGACTTTTATAAGCTTGCACAGCCTTAAGGTACAATCCCAAAAAATTCTGGAAGTCTATTAATCAAATATTGAATCCCTGTAATCCTAGCTCCCCTAATCCGTGCCCAGACTGGACCGCCAAAGAAACTGCTACTCAATTCACTACCTACTTCGACTCAATATAACTACTCAACCCTAACCCACACTCCTCTACTACTAATACCCCCAACTATTCTGAAGCTGCTAATACTATCTCCTCTACAACCTTCTCCCTCAAACCTGTACCTACTAGCTATATCAAAACTCTACTCTCTAAATTAAAACCATGCTCAACAGACAATATTCCTTCCACTTTTCTTCAACTAGCATCCTAATTAATCGCTGTATCTCTGAATCTAAAGTTCCTTCCATCTGGAAACAATTCTACAATGTACCTGGACACAGAGGAGTAACTCTCTGATATCTCCAATTTTAGACCCATTATCCTCTCCCCTCTCTCCAAAATACTGGAAAAATGTATTCATAAACAACTTATGCAGTATGTAATACAGGAAAATCTAACACCCAGTTAGGTGACTTCAGACCCAAACACAGCACCACTATAGCTATTATCCTTCCTCAACACTCTCGTTGGCCATGGATGACCATAAACTTAGTTCTTGCCTATTCTTGCACCTATCAAAAGCTTTCAGCAGTCTCTCACACACTTCTACTGCACAAACTGCAACACCTCAACTTCTCTTCTGATACTGTCGCATAGTTCTCCAGCTATCCCACTGATCTCAAATCAGTGAGATGGCAGTCTGCACTATCCCCTCCTCTCCCTGGGCATACCTCAAGGGTCTATCCTAAGGCCTTTACTCTTAAATATCTTTACAAATGTGCTCTGTACCTCTTGCCCCCAGTCATCTTTTGTGCAATATGCTGATGACTCAACAGTCATCACCATAGCCAACTCTCCCTCTGCGCTCTTAACTACTCAAGCGTATTTCAGCTCATTTGAAACATGGCTCTCCAACAACCAGCTCATCCTTAGCTCTAAAAAAAAAAATGAAGTTGATACTCTTCCTACCTAATAAATTAAACAATATAAAGCCCTTCTGCTATATAACTGTCCCTTAATAATGCTCCCATTTGGGTAGAGTCCAGCACCAAGCTCTTAGGCGTCACCATTGATGATCAGCTTAAATCTGACTTGCGAGTTAATAACTTTATCAAGAAGACTCATTCAAAACTAGGGCTCCTTTATTGTAACAAGAAATTTCTTACTTCTGAAGCCAAGGTAACTCTTTATTACTTACCTTCCCCCCAGTTTAAAGGACAGCTCTCATCACTTCTGACCAAACTCAAATCTAACTACAACAAGGTAGCTAGATTTGCTGCTCAACAAAATTACATATCCCATCACTTTCTCTCGTATTCCTAAACTGGATGGAGTTACCCCACCAGCTTCTCCTCTCTCAGCTCCAGGTCATTCATTCTGTCTTATACCAGCTGCTGTACTGCCCTGCACTATCCCCTCTAATCTTCCGTTATTCTCCCTCCAGACACCTCCGAAGCTTTACCCAAGACAAATTTGGACACCGTGTGCAGTTATCACCCCAGAGCGGTGCAGAGTATATTGGGAAAAAGATGTTAAGGATGAAGCTGCCAGGTAACAGGAAAAGAGGAAGGCCTAAGATAAGGTGTATGGATGTGGTGAGAGAGGACATGCAGGTGATTAGTGTAACAGAGCAAGATGCAGAGGACAGGAAGAAATGGAAACAGATAATCCGCTGTGGCGACCACTAACAGGAGCAGCCGAAAGAAGAAGATGACTGCCTGGAATAAGCTCCTACTAGAAATCAGGACCCTTGTACATCCTAAACAATTTAAGACAGCCACAAAAGAGTACTTGAGAAGTCACTGGTCCTTCCACTGTCTACCTCCCTAAATATCCCCTACTTTTCATTACCATACACTACCTCTTGCCCATTGCTCACTCTTCTCGCTAGATCCCTCTAACCTTTCCTGTAACTATCCTTTCTACGGTCTTCTAAAATCTTAAAGCTAATCGCCAATTACAGTATGACAAAACAGTTTTTTTCTGTAACCACTTACCCAAAAAAAAAAAAATTGTTCCTTTTATAAGTATTGTAAAAGTCTTTGCTAAACTCCTGACTATTGACACTGTATAACAATGTATCACTACTAATTGCCTTGTAAAAATCCTGCAACATTGCTATTTAATTGCTATATAATGCTTATGTATAGTGAAAATTGTAAAATATGTTGGAGCTTTTCTCCCTGGGCCTCTGCTGAAAAAGGCTTTTCAGCTCAGTTGGACAAAGCCTGTTTACAAATGTAAAATAAATAAATAGAAACCAATCGGAGCCTATCTAAAACCAGCAGTAATAAATATTAATGATGTGTAACTACAAGAAAAATCCACCAGGTGAAATTTGCACTTGGAGCAAATGAAAAACACCTTGGACACTGAGAACATCAAGTTTTATTCTTGTACTTTCATTCCCCAGTTCTCACAGGACTTTCATCAGAGCTTGTGAAGCAGTGAAGTGGTAAAGAATGAAATCGGCTGAGTGTCCAAGCTGGTTGGTTTGTTCTTCAATGTGTAACAATACTAGATAACATTTCTGCTGTAAAAACTGATTTAAAGCATATGTTACATATGTAGTTGATTTAAGCCTCTAGGATGGACAATTTCATAAATATAAATAAATCCAGCTTCCGTCAACAGAATTTGAGCCGCAAATGGTATGTAAGAAATAAAAATGTTAACTATATGGAATTGTCGTTATGACATTCTTCAAAATGCATTGCTATTGAGCTAGTCAAGCCCTGTTTTTGTTCCTTGCACCAAATCCATACCCATCGTGTTGTCTGCCCAATGTAGCCAAGCTTGCTTGGATAATATCAACCTTGTACCACTGCTTGTAAATAGTTGTGAAAATCTGCTTGTGAAATCACCATTTATATAACTAATGTGATCATGCCTTTCTAGTCAGACTGAGCAACCCTTGCAATAAATTAACTTACCCCATCCACGAAAGTAGGATGTTTTCAAAACTGGGTTGATGAGGTTGGTAATATATTATCTCCTTAAAATTATAGCCAATCCTTTCGTAAAGGAGGTCTGCTACTTCACAGCCTAAATGTAATCTGTAGTCTGAGTGCAAATATTTTTTTTTACCAAATTTTTTTTTTGTATATCCTTTTAGCCATATTAGAATCCTTATCTAGAGAGGCTGTTAATGTACCTATAGAATGAGTCTATCACCAAGACCTTGTGTGATGTGTACAGCAGCTTGATGGGAGACATTCTCCTGATCTTTTTTTCTAAGTGCTATAAAGTTCTTCGTATGGTAAAGATTGTCAAACGCAGGGGAGATGTGTATTTGATGTTGGTAAGAAGTTAATAGTGGAGGATGGCTTTGCATTTACAGTAAAAGATGTAAATGTGGAATAGTTTTGATTTTTATTAAAATCAACACCAGTCTGTCTCAAAAGATATAAATTCTTATTTCATGCACTTAAAGGAGAGATCTGTGTATTGTGTGACATGTAAACCAAACCAAAGAGTAAAAGATCACACAGGCAAACCATTCAGTAAAAACTTCAAGAAAACCCAGCCAAGATGATTTTCACTGTGCCGTACCTTAAACCACTTGTAGTGTCCCTTGAGATATATGCAGATGATCGTTTAAGGACAGTGTTTCACCTTCTTGTACTTACGAATGCCCTTGATTTTTTACTTACCTTTCTGAGTTCATTCAGGCTTGTAAAGCCAAAAGTCTTCTAGATGTAGATATGCATGTTTCCAGTGGCAGCTGGTGACTTCAAATTAAAGGGGGCTGCAGGAGACAGCTGAATAGGTGGGGCCAATGGGAAGGGGTGTGACCAACTAGAAGGGGTGGAACTATGCTCAAAACCACAACAACTGGAACATTAATTAAATACTCTGCCCTGGGTGCCAAACCGTCATTACGAGAGTCCAATCAAGACAAAATGAAGTGTACAAGAAAAAATATTTCAGTGCATTGGCTGCATGACAACTTAACATCTAGATGGAAACACAAAGGTTGTGAGGCATGAAAAAATAAATTGCTTTTTAAATACATTACTGGAATGCCAGTCAAAATGAAGTATAAAGTAAAACAAGCAGCACTCTGCTCAAACCACTTCTCCTTGCACTGCAGTTCTAATTATAATTTATATTCAGCTTTATAAGAATGATGCCACAGTACAAAGACAAAATGATCAGCTTTAACAATTGGCTCAATTACTGGTGTCATTCTAAGGGGATCCAATGTCTGTCTGCTTGGGATGACATGCTTGATGAGCCATGCTGCTTCGCAAGGGACGGCTTGCACCTGTCACCCTTGGGCTTCCGGATATTGGTCAAGGCTCTTGCCACCCCCATAGTGCCTTTTTTAGGCAAGGCTCAAAAGACAAACCCACCTCCCTAGAAAACACAAGTGGAAAAAAACTAAGGGTAATGCTGCTCAACGCCAGAAGTCTAAACCTCAAGATGTACGCTCTCGAAGCCCTCCTCAGTATGGAGAACATAGATGTCTGTGCAGTGACTGAAACCTGGTTCAAGGCTCCTGAGAGCACCCCAGCACTACCAGGTTATACCTCATATCATGCTTTTCGGCCTCTAAACTTGGACCGAACCACAAAAGGAGGGGGAGTATCCATATTCATCAAAGATACCCACACCTCCAGGTTAGTGGCAACGCACGAAGCATCGGTGACCATCCAGGTGCAACTAACCATAGGCAAAACTGCCCTACAGTTTGAAGCATGCTACAGACCACCCTCTCAAACTCAGGAACCCCTTTCAGCCTTCCTGAAGACACTGGAGAGTATGAATGTCTCTCCAAATACCATCAGCATTACTCAAGCCCCAACACCCTAGCCCAAAGGTTCCTAGAATTCATAAACTCAAATGCGATGGAACAACTAGTCACCACTCCCACAAGAGGAGATAATATACCAATCCTGATCATCACAAACATGGGGACACACTGCTCCACACCGGAAGTATACCCCTCATTGGTGAGATCAGACCATAAATTAATCTCACTGGAAATCCACATCCCGCCCCCACCCCCAGCATAAAAGACCACAGTGAAGAATTTCTCAAAAGCTGACTTCACACTTCTTAAGACTGATGTGGTATCCTTCATGGCCCCTGGGCCAGTGGAAACCACAGCCCACACCGCTGAATCCTTTATAAACGCTTTCTACAGACACCTTCAAGAATGCATGGATCATGCAATCCCAAATAAAACCAAGACCAGTTTCCCCAAAGGCAGGCGTCCTGTCTGGTGGACCCCAGCCATTAACAAGCTTTACAACAGGAGGAGGAAGCTACTACATGACTGAGCAAAATCCCCAAAAGGGAAGGCATCTCTGATTAGTACTAGCAAAAAACTATGATCACTCATAAAATCATCCAAGGACAACTTTGAGAAAGAAAATTGCAAAAGACACTAAAGACAATCACAAGGCCTTATTTAGTTATGTTAGAAACCTGGGTGGAAACTCCCAGATATGCTCAGAGTTGGTCCAAAATGACAAAAAATACACTGAACCCACAGATATTGCCAACATACTGGCAGACAGGTTCAGTGCAAATTTCTCCCCCCTTCCCCCCCAAAAGGAGAAATATCTATCCCAGCAGAGTGTAGCCTCCCTGACATCTCAGATGCCCAGGTGAGAGCCGCCCTCTCCAAAGCTAAAAACACAGCATCAATGGGACCAGACAGTGTCCCTGGTTGCGTGCTACATGAACTCCAAGAGGAACTAAACCCGCACATAAGGCTGCTGTTTAATCTTAGCCTTACTACAGGATACGTACTCAAAGAATGGCGTACAGCAACAGTGGTCCCACTCCACAAAGGAGGTGCTTCTACGGACCCTGGAAATTACCGCCCCATAAGCTTGACGAGCCTGGTCTGCAAAGCTATGGAGAGAATCATTATGGAACTCATAAACAAAGACATTGGGGACCTACAGACACTGGATCCTACCCAATTCGGCTTTGTCAGGGGCAGATCCTGCCTTCTGAACCTGGTTGACTTTTTTGAAACCGTCACTAAGGCCATTGATGAGGATAAGGCAGTTCACACAGCCCACCTTGATCTTGCAAAAGCCTTCGACACAATACCCCACTCGGGCATCATAGACAAGCTCACCAGCTTAAATGTAAACCCATATGTCATAAGATGGGTTGCAAACTGGCTCAAGGACAGAACCCACAAGGTCAGAATTGCTGGAGCCATGTCAGACTCTAAGCCAGTCACAAGCGGTGTCCCACAGGGCTCGGTCCTGGGACCCCTCTTGTTCGGCATTTATTTTTCCGAGGTGCAAGCAAACATAGGAGGATTGTAGCTGACAGAGTTTGCAGATGACTGCAAACTGGGCGCCATAGTTGATACTCCAGCGGACACAAGCATCCTACAGAAAGGCCTCATTGCAACGGATAACAGGTGCCAGAGCCATGGTCCTAAACTGAACCCCAAAAAATGTATAGTCATACCCTTTGGGAAAAACAAAGTACCCACAAATTACCATATAGGTGGTAATCCATTAAGTACGGAAGAAGTAATCAGGGACCTAGGGACCCAAGTTAACCGTAAACCTCTCATTTGACACTCACATTGCCAAGGTGGTTAGGAAGACCTTCTATATTACCCACCTTATCATTAAAGGATTCACATCTAGATCGAGAGGTCATTGTGCCCCTATACTCTTCCCTTATCAGGCCCATAATCGAGTACAATGCCCCATTTGGGATGTACCTTACCCGACACCTGCAGCAGTTAGAAAGACCCCAAAAGTACCACACCAAGAGGATCAAGGGTCTCAAACATATGTCATATGCTGCCCGGCTGAAGAAACTCCAGCTCTATTCAGTCGTATACCGCCTACTCAGAGGCGATCTATGCCTGACGTACAAGGCCATGTCCAATCCGGAATTAATGGACATGCCCAATCATTCCTCTGTTTATTTGCTAAGTTTTTCTGCATAGCCGCCTATTTTGAGCATTTTCTGGCTTGTTGAACTTGATTTCTGCATTAGTAACTGTATTTAGAGCACAACCTAGAGCTGTTTACTGAATTTCCTGTTTGCACTTATTTTTAAAATCGTTTTTTTCTCAAAACTTGCATTTTATCTGTCTTTGGCCTAGCACTCTTGTGTGGGGACATTTACTGCACAGTTATAACTTGTTAATACTTGTGAACCTCTGCTATCTCTGAAAAAAACAAAAAAAAAAATCTTGCTTTTTTCCCACTTTTCTGAGATTTAAAAAAGTTCAGTTACAGGCTTGCTGTTCTTGAACTGTTTGTAAGTTTCTGTTAGGCCATTTTTTGCTTGGGCTAAAGGGAAGTCTCTCTGTTGATCAGTGGCAGTGAAAAACATTGAGCAGCCTGCCTGCCCCTGTGGGAGTGGTTACTGACTTGAAACTGTAGTTTTATTGGCCATTTTGGGTCAATTCCAAAACTCCTTCATCTTCCTCTCTTAAAACCCTCTTTTGCACGTTTTTGTGCATAGCACAACAGTGGGCAGCACCGCCTAATTGGGTTTAAACTATTCCTGGCTCCACAAAGTCTGCTCTTCACTTTTTCCCTTAGAACTGCTCCATCTCTCAATTTAAACACCATATTCTCATTCTAAGGCCCTTCACTGGTCCAATTAAGTAATCCTACAAGTTAGCACTATTAAACCATAAGCACTACTTACTCTTATACTCTCTACGATTACCCTGTCCTCTATTGGTCCGTCTTAATTTCAGTTTCCCTATATTACTCTAGCATGTCCAAAGGTCAGTCAATGGTTTCCTCTCCAGTACAGCTGGTGAATCTGGGAATTTTGAGGCAATGTTACAACTGTCTCATGTACACGGACAACCCTCTCCTCCTCCAAACAGGTTCAAATATATGTGAGAGATGCAACTATTTAGCCAAACTGGAGGCTGAGCTCGCTCATCTCAAAACTGGTGTAACCAGTCAGGAGGAGAAGGTAACCTCACACAACACAATTCCAGTATCATAGTCCCACCACATCAGCGAACCAAACAAATAAATACACAAAAACATACTCGGAGGCTCTAAATAAAAATCTACCTAAGCAACAGAGACCTCCAAAGCAGACATCAAAGCAAATGCTACCTCAAAACAAAACACACACAGCACATAACCCACAAAGTCAGTGTGCCAAGCAGCCACAGCCCTTAAGGCTGAATAACACACCTGATACTCTTGTAAGCGGTGACTATTGTCAGACACACTGACATCCCGCTCACCAGGCTGAATAAAGAGAAGGTCACGGTGAGCTGCCTGTCGGGTGCTAGGATCCACCACATAACGCAAGCACTCGGGTCACTCCAAAGCAAATACAAATATGACTCAGTCATTGTACATGCTGGTGTGAATGACCTGAGACGTACCTCCCTGGACTACATGAAAAGAGACATAGAGGAGCTCTCTGATCATGTAACCCAGGCTGGTATGACCCTGACCTTGAGCAGCATCTTACCCTCACCTAGAATGATGCCACAGTACAAAGACAAAATGATCGATTTTAACAATTGGCTAAAATTTTGGTGTCATTCAAAGGGGATCCAGTGTCTTTCAGCCTGGGATGACATGCTCGACAAGCCACGTTGCTTTGCTAGGAACGGCTTGCACCTGTCACCACTGGGCTTTCGGATATTGGCAAAGGCTCTTGCCACCCCCATAGTGCCTTTTTTAGGCAAGGCTCAAAAGTCAAACCCACCCCCATAGACAGCACAAGGAACAAGAAACTAAGGGTAATGCTGCTAGATGCCAGAAGTCTTAACCTCAAGATGCACGCACTCGAAGCTCTCCTCAGTATGGAGAACATCGATATCTGTGCAGTGACAGAAACCTGGTTCAAGGCTCCAGAGAGCACCCCAGCACTACCAGGCTATACCTCGTATCATGCTTTTTGGCCCCAAAACCCAGACCGAACCACAAAAGGAGGGGGAGTTTCCATATTTATCAAGGATATCCACACCTCCAGGTTAGTGGCATTGCACGAAGTATCGGAGACAATCCACGTGCAACTAACAGCAGGCAAGACTGCTTTTCAGTTTATAGCATCCTACAGACCACCCTCTCAAAGTCAGGAATCCCACTCTGCTTTCCTGAAAACATTGGAGAACATGAAGATCTCTCCGAACACCATTATATTGGGCGACTTCAACTACCCAAACATTGACTGGGAGCACTACTCAAGCCCCAGCACCTTAGCCCAAAGGTTCCTGGAAATTATAAACTCAAATGCTATGGAACAACTAGTCACCACTCCCACAAGAGGGGACAACATACTAGACCTGATCATTACCAACATGGGGACTCTATGCTCCACACCAGAAGTATATCCCTCATTGGTAAGATCAGACCATAAATTAGTTTCCCTGGATGTCCACATCCCGACCCCACCCTCAGCCCAGAAAACCACAGTGAAAAACTTCTCAAAAGCGAACTTCTCACTTCTCAAAACTGAAGTGGAATCCTTCAAGGCCCCAGGGCCAGTGGAAACTATGGCCCAAACTGCAGAATCCTATATAAACGCATTCTGCGGACATCTCCAGGAATGCATGGATCATGCTATCCCAAACAAAACCAAGACCCAATCATCCAAAGGCAGGCGCCCAGTCTGGTGGACCCCTGCCATAAATAAACTGTACAACAGAAGGAGGAAGCTACTACATGATAGAGCAAAATCCCTAATAGGGAAGGCATCTCTGATCAGTACTAGCAAAAAATTACGATCCCTCATAAAATCCTCCAAGGCCAGCTTCGAGAGAAAAATTGCACAGGACACCAAAGACAATCATAAGGCTTTTTTCAGTTATGTTAGAAACCTGGGATGCAACTCCCAGACTTGTTCTGAGTTAATTCTAAACGACAAAAAATACGCTGAACCCACAGACATCGCCAATATCCTGGCAGACAGTTTCAGTGCAAACTTCTCCACCCCCTCCCCTTCAAAAGAGCAAGTATCTATCCCGGCAGAGGGCTGCCTCCCAAACATCTCTGATGCTCAGGTGAAGGCTGCCGTCTCCAAAGCAAACAAACACTGCTTCCATGGGAACAGATGGCGTCCCAGGTTGCGTCCTACATGAACTCCAAGAGGAACTAATCCCTCAAGTAAAACAGCTATACAGTCTCAGCCTCACTACAGGATATATGCCCACAGAATGGCGTACAGCAACAGTGGTCCCACTCCACAAAGGTGGAGCCTCTACGGACCCTGGAAACTATCACCCCATAAGCCTGACTAGCTTAGTCTGCAAGGCTATGGAGAGGATCATCATGGAGCTCATAAACAAAGACATTGGGGACCTACAGACACTAGATCCTACCCAGTTCGGCTTTGTCAAGGGCAGATCCCGCCTTTTGAACCTGGTTGACTTCTTCAAAACAGTCACCAAAGCCATAGATGAAGGGAAGGTGGTCCACACAGCCTATCTGGACCTTGCGAAGGCATTTGACACACTACCCCACTCTGGCATCATAGATAAGCTATCCAGATTAAATATAAACCCCTATGTCACAAGATGGGTCGCAAACTGGCTCAAAGACCGAACCCACAGAGTGAGAGTTGCTGGAGCCATGTCAGACTCGACACAAGTGGTATCCCACAGGGTTCTGTCCTGAGACCACTCTTGTTCGGTATATACTTTTCCGAGGTACAGGCAAACGTGGGAGGACTATGGCTCACCAAGTTCGCAGACGACTGCAAACTGGGCGCCATAATCAACTCTCCAGCTGACACAAACATCCTTCAAAAAGGTCTCACAGAGACAGATAACTGGTGCCAGCGCCATGGTTTAAAGCTAAATGCCAAAAAATGTATGGTCATACCCTTTGGCAAAAACAATGTGCCCACAAATTACCACATAGGCGGAAACCCATTAAGTACAGAGAAAGTTATTAGGGACCTGGGGACCCAAGTTGATAGCAATCTCTCCTTTGAAAACCACATTGCCAAAGTGGTTAGAAAGACCTTCTACATAGCCCACCTCATCACGAAGGGTTTCACATCTAGATCAAGAGAGGTAATCGTGCCCCTTTATTCTTCCCTCATCAGGCCCATCATAGAATACAATGCCCCTTTTGGGATGTACCTTACCCGACACCTGCAGCAATTAGAAAGACCCCAAAAGTATCTCACCAAGAGGATCAAGAGTCTCAAACAGATGCCATATGCTGCTCGGTTAAAAAAAACTCCAGCTCTACTCAGTTGCATACTGCCTACTTCGAGGCGATCTATGCCTAACATACAAAGCTATGTCAAATCCAGAATTAATGGACATGCTCCACCTCAGTAAATCTAAATCCCTTAGAGCCACACGCTCGAGGGGCTTGAACCTCAGCACAGAAATAGAGAACTTGCTGGAGGGACAGGTTCATAACCCAGAGGCTCCCTTTGCTCTGGAATAGAATTCCAGTTCATGTGAGGCAGAGCATCTCACTGAATCTCTTCAGGAAGAATCTCGATAAGTGGATGGGGGATCGTAGGTTTGTCCCAGGGATTACTCCCGTGTCACTATTAGACAGAGGCACAGTATACTCAAGTCTAGGGGTGGTGTAAGCTATACAGAATCGGGCTAGGCTTATAATTGCCCCAGGGCAGATAGCCTAGTATGAACCTATGCTCCACCTCAGAAAATCCAAATCCACCAGAGCCACGAGAGCGAGAGATTTGAACCTCAACACAGAAATAAATAGGATGTGCTGGAAGGACAGATTCATAACCCAGAGGCTCCCTACACTCTGGAACAGAATCCCAGTCCATGTTACGCAGAGCCCCTCACTGACCCTCTTCAAGAGAAATCTTGACGAGTGGATGGGCGATCGTAGGTTTACCCCGGGGGTCATCTCTGTGTCACTACTAGACCTAGGCACAGTAAACTAAACCCTAAATGGGCATAGTATTCTCATTCCAAGGGGTGGCGAAAGCCACACACACTCGGGCTAGGCTTATAAATGCCCTAGGGCAGATAGCCTAGTATGAACCTATAAAATTACCAAGTAACATGCTGAAAGTAGCAATTTCTGTGAATACCCCCATGTTTCTTATCCAAAAAAGACCTGCTGCCTGACAACTATCTACTTGTTTCATGGGGAACACGTGATCAAAGTAAAAAATGAACAGCAAACAAGAAACAAGCTCAAGATAAATTGCTTAAAGGATTACTGCACAAGTTATGGACCACACATGATAGATTGGCATTCTGTTTAGTTTACGGGTAAAGCCTGCAAAGATAACTGCAAGTCTCCAACAAATGTAATGAGCTTCTGAAAATACTGTAATCCTGTCCTTTATTTCAAATACTGTCATATGCATTTCAATATCTAAGGCTTATACATTATCTAGTTATGTAAATGTTCTCTGCATGGCAACAATGAAAAGGCTTTCAATGTTGGTAATTCTTTAACAGTATACTTATTAAAGCTTACTTGCATCTTATAATCTCCGACAAGCTTACCTGATGGTCAATAAAAGCATTGCTACTTTAATACAGAGCAACAGGGCACTGCGACAGCATGTATTTTCTGAATAATAAGCTGCATAAATCAACAGTATAAAAATATGACAGAAAAACAGAACATTCTGCAAAATCAAGGACAGATGAAAAGCCACGTTTGTACTTGTGGTCTACCTTGGATGGGGGAATACTCTGCACACTTACACTGCATAACTGCTCCTTGCCTAACTTGGACACATCCAGAGCCACTACAATGGGGAGTGGGGTGCAACAAGTAGGTCACAGTTTGAAATGTCTCTGGCTGACGGTGATGGCTCTGACACCCATACCTCTCAACCTCAGAACAAGAAATCTGGACAAAGCCATACGTAGAAGTGGGACACAGGCCCAAAAATAAACAATGTTTAAATATTGCTCTTATAAACTTAGAAAGATAATAGAATAGTAGTAGGTCTTGCATTAGTATGAATTTTTGAAGATATGAAATCTAAAACTCAAATGTCTGCCATTATTTTTTAACTTCAGTCTTTAATGATTTGCTACTAATTTGCCAGAAAACCACAATTTTATGAAAAACTGACCAAAAATATAAGGTCAAAATCTGGGCATTCTGCAAAAATATGTAAAGTTGACCGGTATGGCTGACGACCTCACTGTCACACAAGTGAGATAAACTGATTGTGCTACCAAGCACATACAGACAGGAATACAGCAGAAGTTAAAAACTAACCATTTACAAATTCATATGCACAGAGAGTAATTCAATAAATGAGTGAAAATTGCACAATCTGAAAAGCAGTAAGCATCATTCAGGAAAAAGTCGATGGCTGTCAGGGTATGGAAACAAAAAAGTTTAAAAGCAAAGCATAATTACAGCCATAGCTTACATCAGAAGACAATGAATGTGTATTAGCAAAGAAAATCCTTTTTAAGAAATTTAATTTATCATGCCATGAAATCGCCCATTAACAAAAAAGCAGCTATTTTTGTTGGTCTGCAGCTGAATAAGTAAAACCACAGATGCAGAAGAGAAGACAGTTTGGTTTACTCCAAGAATTGTCAGATTGGACTGTGCAGCAGTTACATTACAAGAGCTGTGTACCTCACTAAGAAATGAAACAACAAATGTGCATGTGGTAAGTTAGCATAAGCAGTGTGACAAATGCAACTAGGGCAGCAGATGAAACACCAAACTGTTCAGTTATAACAAGTGTTACAAATCTACATCAGCTGAATTTAAGTGTTGTAATATACTGCAATTCAATGAAGAAAAATAAAAAGTTTAGCAAAAACTAACACATGATGGAACAAAGCAAGATGTTGGCTTGACAGGTAATTGCAGTTATCTTTAGAGCCACTGAGACTGAAACAATAATTACAGTTCTGATGGCAATACAATGGATATCCAGGCATAATCTAAATGCAGATCAGAGCATAACATACATGTAAATAAGCCAGTGGTGGGAAACTGAGTCATGACAAATCAGCTGAAGTACTACAGATCGCTTAAGGCAGTTGCCTGTCCTTCCATTCTGAACAGGAAACTTGTGCACCTTTAAAGGATTCAGCTGCTGTGCTGTGCATCACCAACCTGGAAAATACTTCTGCCCATTCATTACACTCTGAACATGTATTTTCTCCTACCTAACTTAACCCGTTTGATCTCCAGCTCATTGCCTTCCATCCAGGACTTTATCACTACAGATATTTTTCAGCATTGTAAGTGATATAGCAGTTAAGTTTATAAACACACGCACACACACACCCTTTGTCCAGCGGTATAATTCCTGTTACAAAGCCTTCACTTACCTGCTGTAAGTAAATGTCCTACCCGTTGAACGAACAGCCAGCGACCAAACACCTACCCGTTTAACGAACGAAGCAAGCCCACAATCCAGCCAGCGACCAAAACACCTACCTGAAGCAGTACTACATGAATGTAGCCGAAGCAGTCCCGAACTCCTCTTCTGTGCGGTCATCACCACACAGATTCCTGGGTGCATTGCAGCAATGATTGCTGGGTACCTTTTTGTTTCTATCCGGACTGCTGATAAAGGCAGTCTGAGGTCTGCCTGCGCAGAGGAGTTGGGACTTGTGCTTTTTATTTTATTTTTTTTCCTGTTTTTGTTTTTTAGTTTTAAAGATTTTTCTTTTGTTTTTTCTAGGTGGGAGGGCTGCAGTCCAATAGCACGAGCCGCCCCTGCATGTTTCGATTTAAGTATATACGCATATACATGCACAAATCTACACACACACAATGTATGTTAAGCTGCTGAGGTACAAGATTTGGTAGAGTTTTCCAAAAAAAAAATATGAAGTTGTTAGCATAGGTAGTGGCAAGCTTTTACTTCATTGCTGTATCCCTTTCTTTGTAGATAAAAATTCCCATAAAAATATTTACACGTGCAAAATTGAATTAATGAAAAAAATGAAGCCCTAAAGTGTAACTGGTTGTTCAAATTCATGTAGATAAACTTGTCATATCAGTGGTTAAAAGGTAAATAAAATCCCATCTTGTCAGTGAACTTGATGCAGTAATTACCAGTAGCAACTACTACTATAGGTCTTTCGGCTTTTCCTGGTTAGGGGTCGCCACAGCAGAACTCCTGTCTGCTAATGATTGGCAGTGGATTTTTATGATGCCGAGTTGCCAGCCCGACGCCCAACCTTCAAAGAAGGCACACCCATTCATGCATGCACCTACGTACATGTCTTTAACGTCACTCGACCGCACGGAGGACATGCAGACTCCACACAAGGCTCTCCAGCCGAGAATCGAATGGGAGAACCTCTTGCTGTGAGGCGACAAAGCTAACAGCTGCACCACCAAGGCCTCAAAGTAGCAACTACTACTAATGTTAAAAATTCTGTAATTTGCCTCCTTAATATGGCATGTAAGGGTGGTCCTTTAATTTGTGAAAGTGGGCCTCACAGGGGATTGAAAATTATCATGTGTTCTTCAGAAGTTTAATAAATGAATATAACAGTTGCTAATAACTATATTCCTCATTCTGTTAACAGTTGCTAATAACTATATTCCTCATTCTGTTTGTCACCAGACATGGCCGTAGTACTCACTCTGTTAATCCATAAGAAAGGTGCAGTCAGTTTGTTTGCTGACGTTATCCAGTAACTGATATTGCAGAAATGAGTTACTTCATTCATGGTGTCCTCCTCTTGTCAGCTAGTGTGACTAACACATTTCTTATAGTTTCCAGCACTTCACAGCAAGCCACTGCCTTTTGCTCAAGTTTTTAGTTGCTTACAAACTTAGACCTTTTCCTAGAGTATTGCTGAATTTAAGTCATGAAAAACTGTAAGCACTTATTATAGAAAGGGACATGAACCCCACCTAACTTTTAAACTGCATTGTTTATATTGTGTTATCCAGTGGCCAGGAAGGTGCTAATCTTTCTAATAGTAATGTTTCATTGCAACTTCCAAGTAATACCAAAGGTCTAACAGTTTGACAGACGTAGTCAAACATCTTTATCTTCATATTTTAAATTGCAGTACAAGTTTGCTTATATTGAGACCACAAAAAGTTTCCATTATTGTGCTGTGTACATGTTTTCATTTTAGCAATTGCCATTTTCCTGTCTTAAAACTCATTCCTCCAGTATATCTGTTTTGTGTGTGTACTTTTAAGTCCTAGTGGGTGCGGCTTGAACCTTTAAAAAATGGACTTATTTTACAGCACAGATATTCATATCTTTGGAACCATAAATGGTACCAGAAAACTTAAATGGCAAACTATTTAGGATAATTTGATCTTTACGTTTGTGGCATTCATTCAGTTTGAATCTGTAAACTGGATTTTATAAGCCAAAATAATGGCAGTGAATATTAATTTTGTAATGTATAAATAGCTTATGCTTGCTCAGGAACCCTTCAAACAAGACTCATTCTGCCAGCAGGAGTTTCTTCATACAGCAGTGAGCTTATGCAGGTCTGTCTGCGTTATCAAGCATTTGAGCTATTTAGAGAAATATGAGAATTACATTACAAATAGTATACAAATAATATTCGGTATCTTTTTAGCTGCATTATATAGAGGTTAGATATCAATACAGCTGTTTGCCATGTTTTATGCTTTAAGATGAAATATTCTGATACCTTGTATCTAGTGTGGTTTTGCAATTAATACAAATATGAACAAGCAGTATTTGGCACCTTGAGTCTGTAGGAGTTAACTGTAAAAATGCAAGGAGGCGCACTCTGCTATAATGACTTAAATCTGTTAAATCCTGAGCATTGTTTTACAGGCTTTCCACAAATTCATTTATTTATATGCAATTTGTTCCTCCTGTCTTCAAGATCCCCCATGCATTTTTATTGCCTTTACAGTATTCAAAACTTCTATTACAGTTGGTATAGATTTTGATTTCCATTTTGTAGTAATTACTTTTTTTTGCAAATCTTACTAGGCAGTTCAGATCCAATATCCTTGTTTAAAAATAATTTCCTTTTCACTCCCAATATTTCTGTTGAATTTTTAAAATCTTACCATTTGTTATATCCCCACCAAAAAAAAATCCCAGTTAACTGCTTTCCCTATCTCGTATCCAACACTTGCTGTCTACCCGAGTAAAATCCTCCGAATTTACTACCTATGTGTTACTGAAATAAAGCCAAACCATCCGCTTGCACTATATTGGTGAGGTCATGAAAAATCCGAAGCATGGCATGTCTGCAGCTAGTGGTGTTTGTCTTCATTGGCCTAAATGTACTCTAAAGACTTCAAAAGTAAAAAGTCATGGGCATTCAGAAGTAGCTGAAACACTATGTCCTTAAGGGATCATTTATATATCCCATGTACCTCCACTACAGGAGGTTTAAGATGTCACACAGCGAAGTCTTTAGCTTGGCTTAGTCTGTCTTGCATTTGTTACTGAAATTACTGGAGGCGTAAAATGTCTATGTAAAAATCCTAAATATTTTTGTGGCATACTCAGGAGAACCTTACAGATTATCTTCCCATTCTATGTAAATTATTCTTTTTATAATTATTTTTCCAAATTTTGTCTAGTTATTACAATTGTAGAGTACTTTGTAAACCCTAATAATTGTCCATTTTTATATATACTATTCAGTTCTAAACTCGACTAAAAAAAAACTTGACCAGAGCTAGTCTTTTTGGTGCTCCCTGTCCTTTGGTGATTGATAGAGAAGGCAGTTTCTATCTGGCAATCCATTTTCCTGCATAAGCCTCATCCAGTTTGGTTACCTTTACCCACACCAGTACCTTGGCTGCTTTACTAATCTTCTCTCTCAATTTCCAGCCCGCTTGCCTACTTTATGTAATCCTACTTGCAGTCAGCCTAATAAGGACAATCTCCTTTTTCCATTTCCACAATGGCTGAATTCTTCTAGTTTGTAAATATCATAATTTATATGGTTGGCATTATTCCCAAATTTCATCCAAAATCATGGTCTTCCTCTGTATCTTTAGTGCACCCATCCCCCCACCCCCATCATTATCCTTTTACACTTTGATTTATAAACGTGTCTGGAGCATTTCTTCCCAGGCCTCTGAAAATTGGCTTTGCTCCAAGTCGGACTTTCCTGGTAAACAAATGTTAAAATAAATCCTGAGTTATGTATGAGTCTTAATTGTGTGTCTTTAAAATGCTCTCTTGAATCGTGTAATCCTAAACCATTTTATTTTTATGGGAAGAATCAGTTTGTAGTACCTGTCCTTGACTTCTTGCCCTTACAAGTAAATGTCTTCAGTGCTCTCTCATTCACAACTTCTTTAATTCATTAAAATTGTCTGACTTTTATATAACACTAAATAGAGCAAAACCATTTTCTCTGATTGTATCCTACCATCATAAAGAGCTTCCAGTTTCTTTTTTATTCCTTGCTTTAAATGTTTTGTATTCCTAATGTGACAGGAATGGACTCCATTCTGATTTTGGGTACGTAAAGAAGTTAGTATTGCTTCAGTCTTGGCTGGCCAGGAGTGCTCTTTTCAGTTCCCACAGTGTACCCAGAATAGCTGTCCTACAGCTGCTATAGGGTTACATGTATTGGTGACATTTTCAGTATTTGTAAGTCCTTAAATAACCGTGTTGCTCCTACTTAGGTTGAACCGCTGAGTGTCCTCCTCCCACATTGGTGTTTCTGCTCGCAGATTCTGGTATTTCATGACTGACTGTCAGCATGTAGGACACTGCTGTATTAATCATATTTTTCCGGGTTTTTTCTCCTTTGACTACTGGTTTTGATGTTCTTGCTTCACCATACTTTACTTTTGATATTGTATGATCCCATGTGATCAGAACTTTTCCTTTTCAATGATGGTTTCCAGTGCTTCTTAGCTACTTGTGTTTTGTAACGTTTGCACAATCCCCACTGCAGCAGTCTTAGCATATTGTTGTCGGTCAGTCTGAGCAGCAAGATGTGTAACTGTTTCTAGCTCTGTATTACCAAACTGGCATTTTTTCTCCCACTTTACTTACCACAGTCTCACTTCCCTCTCTTAGCGGACATCTAACAAATTTAAGCAAAAAGGCTCAAAAAAAGAAAAAAAAAAAGTTCCCAAGAAGGCCACTTATTTGAATAAGTGAAAGCAGAGTTAACAGCAATGACTACCCCCCCTCCCCAAAATAAAATGGTGCGAGACCTGTTTGGACTGAGAGATGGTATTGAGGGTCTTGCATTCATACATTCATTTATGTACCCTTGCATCCATGAGCTTGGGTTATACATAGGACACATGGGACATATGAATGTATGGAAGGGTTTTGGCTTTAGCACCTCAT
Source organism: Protopterus annectens (assembly GCF_019279795.1). NCBI lineage: Eukaryota > Metazoa > Chordata > Ceratodontiformes > Protopteridae > Protopterus > Protopterus annectens. Next base: position 1,717,959,625 of record NC_056729.1, on the reverse strand, counting down.
ATGGACACCTTGTTACCTTGGCGAGGTATTCCATCAATACGAATACTAAGCAGTGATCAGTAGCACATCTTCTGTTACCGTACGTTCGTGCACACCTGTTCTTTATATTCTCTTGTTACCGTACGTTCATGCACACCTGTTCTTTATATTCTCTTGCTACCGTACGTTCGTGCACACCTGTTCTTTATATTCTCTTGTTACTGTAAGTTCGTGCACACCCGTTCTTTATATTCTCTTGCTACCGTACGTTCGTGCACACCCGTTCTTTATATTCTCTTGCTACCGTACGTTCGTGCACACCTGTTCTTTATATTCTCTTGCTACCGTACGTTCGTGCACACCTGTTCTTTATATTCTCTTGCTACCGTACGTTCGTGCACACCTGTTCTTTATATTCTCTTGCTACCGTACGTTCGTGCACACCTGTTCTTTATATTCTCTTGTTACCGTACGTTCGTGCACACCTGTTCTTTATATTCTCTTGCTACCGTACGTTCGTGCACACCTGTTCATTATATTCTCTTGCTACCGTACGTTCGTGCACACCTGTTCTTTATATTCTCTTGCTACCGTACGTTCGTGCACACCTGTTCTTTATATTCTCTTGTTACCGTACGTTCGTGCACACCTGTTCTTTATATTCTCTTGCTACCGCATCGCTCGTGCACACCTGTTCTTTATATTCTCTTGCTACCGTGCGTTCGTGCACACCTGTTCTTTATATTCTCTTGCTACCGTACGTTCGTGCACACCTGTTCTTTATATTCTCTTGCTACCGTACGTTCGTGCACACCTGTTCTTTATATTCTCTTGCTACCGTACGTTCGTGCACACCTGTTCTTTATATTCTCTTGCTACCGTACGTTCGTGCACACCTGTTCTTTATATTCTCTTGTTACCGTATGTTTGTGCACACCTGTTCTTTATATTCTCGTTACCGTACTTTCGTGCACACCTGTTTTTTGTATTCTCTTGTTACCGTACATTCGTGCACACCTGTTCTTTATATTCTCTTGCTACCGTACGTTCGTGCACACCTGTTCTTTATATTCTCTTGCTACCGTACTTTCGTGCACACCTGTTCTTTATATTCTCTTGCTACCGTACGTTCGTGCACACCTGTTCTTTATATTCTCTTGTTACCGTATGTTCGTGCACACCTGTTCTTTATATTCTCGTTACCGTACGTTCGTGCACACCTGTTTTTTGTATTCTCTTGTTACCGTACATTCGTGCACACCTGTTCTTTATATTCTCTTGCTACCGTACGTTCGTGCACACCTATTCTTTATATTCTCTTGCTACCGTACGTTCGTGCGCACCTGTTCTTTATATTCTCTTGCTACCGTACGTTCGTGCGCACCTGTTCTTTATATTCTCTTGCTACCGTACGTTCGTGCGCACCTGTTCTTTATATTCTCTTGCTACCGTACGTTCGTGCGCACCTGTTTTTTATATTCTCTTGCTACTGTACGTTCGTGCACACCTGTTCTTTATATTCTCTTGCTACTGTACGTTCGTGCACACCTGTTTTTTATATTCTCGTTACCGTACGTTCGTGCACACCTGTTCTTTATATTCTCTTGTTACCGTACGTTCGTGCACACCTGTTCTTTATATTCTCTTGTTACCGTACGTTCGTGCACACCTGTTCTTTATATTCTCTTGCTGCCTGATTCTCCTCTACTTTTGGTTTGATTTATGTTCCCCCTCCTTCCTAAAATGTTGCTCCTATTTCGTGCAAAGATGTGAGCTTAAACTTTATTCCCATGGTTTACAGTCTCCAGTATGTTTGAATCTGATGTCAATAAATAAGAATGTAGTCTTTATGAAGAGATGAAAACACTGGTCCTATAAGTGCATTTGTGTTTATGTAGTGAGTGAAGTTTGTGGATTGAATATTAAACCTTTTTTAAGTCGCCTCGTATTTTCCCTTTTCTTAGGGACCTGCATTGTGGTTTCAAGTTACATTTTGGTGCATTGCTTCACTTTTTTCGTCAAATAAAAATGTAGTTACACAACTTCGGACCTATACATAGTCAATTTTGAGGGGGCCTCTGCACTCTTCAGAGAGGTATATGTAGTCTTGCCATGCAATGATTTTATGTCATTTGATAAGTGTGAAGCATTTTGTTTTGTCCATGCGATCCAGTGTGTTTTGGGGCAAGTCAGTCACACCAAAGCTGCAAGTTAGGACAGGAAGCAAAGGTCTGATTTTATAGCTTGAACTTTATCCTTACATGTCAAGGCAGTTTTTCTCTTTCCTTTAGTCTACTGTGTCTCGCACTAATTCTTTCACTGGTTGGGTTCTGAACTGATCCTTTGTTCCGACTTGGCCGTATACAAAAGCTCGAGGTCTTCCACTGGCTCGTGGCTGTATCCCTATCCCATCATGATCATGCCCTAGTAGAGTTCCTCAGATCTCGTTTGCTGCCAACAAGATCGGGTGTTCTCCATTTTGGCCCTGGCTAAGTCTCTTATTTTTTCTTCAAAAAATAGTTGTTTTTTGTGAATTAGATAAAGATTTGTAGTGTGTAGCGTAACTTAAGTTAGTGTGTGCATTCTGTGGTCATTGTGAGATTGGCCGTTTTTCTTCTGTAGGCTATTTTATCTCGTCCCTATCCCCCTTTTTTTCTCTTGAATTGGCTCATATATGTTAGAGAGCCTTAAAAACTTTCTGTGTGTGTGTGTGTGTGTGTGTGTGTGTGTGTGTGTGTGTGTGTGTGTGTATATATATATATATATATATATATATATATATATATATATATATATATACACACACCACACACACAACACACACACACCCACATGCACACACATATATATGTCTAGCTGACCACGCTGACTATGAGAACACCGACACCAGAAGATGGAAAACTGAGATGACCGACGGATGAAAACCCCGACGCTGAGAACACCGACATGTGAAAAGGCTGTTTAAGTATGCAGTAGTGATGGACGTTAGGGTTAGGGTGCGAGTAAGGTAAGTGTGCGATATTGACTGACTCTGGGGATAGGGGTGGGTTAAGTGAGTTAGGGTTAGGGTGCGGGTTAGGTGAGTGTGCGATAGTGACGGTCTTTAGGGTTAGGGGCGGGTTAAGTGAGTTAGGGTTAGGGTGCGGGTTAGGTGAGTGTGCGATAGTGACGGACCTTAGGGTTAGGGTTTGGGTTAAGGTTATAGATGTGTATGTAAGGTTTTGTGTGGGTTTGTAAGGATTTTGGTGTGTTTGTGTTGTGTGTGTGCTTTTTGGATTTGTTTCGTTTGTTGATTGTCGGGATTGTGGTGTGTCGGGCATGTGAGGTTTCGTGTTTGTGAACTTTCGGTTATGTGATGTCTGTGATTTCGTTGGTGTTGTAGTGCATCGGTGTTGTCAGGTAGACCCATATATATATATATATATATATATATATATATATATATATATATATAAATATATATAAATATATACACACACATGTATTTGTGTGTGTGTGTGTGGATTCACTTGATAAGTTCGAAATTCCAAAGTCTCGAATTTCAGAATCTCGAGCCCATAAAGTGGAAGATCCAAAAACTCGAAACCACAAAACCGCGAAAGCCTAAATCCCGAAACCACAAAACCATGAATTTCAAACTCGCAACACTTTCAAACACCAGTACAGCACACGCGCACAACTAAACAAGCACTCACACCTACCCTTATGTGCAGGGGGGCAAATATTCTAACTTCAAGGTCACACTACTTACGCTCACGCACACACATGAAATACCACCACACAAACTACATACCTGTCGCGCACACACATCACAGTAACAACACACACTAACACACGCTGCAACCCCCTACCCAATGCCCTTAAACATAAACACTTACCTGAATCCATGAACACAGTGCAGCACCAGAACCGCTAATTCAAAATCTCCGACATTTGAGATTTTGAATTTCGCGCTTTTGGGGTTGCGATCTTCTGATCCTTCCACTTTATGAGCTTGAGATTCTGAAATACGACATTTCAGAATTTCGAGCTAATAAAGTACTCCCATACACACACACAGATATATACATACATATATATATATATATATATATATATATATATATATATATATGTATGGGTCTATTTAGTTCATTTAGTCGACAATTCATTTAGTCGACATTTCATATAATCGACAAGCTTTTTCCCCCTCCCCCAAAATCGTGCGACCCTGGAGTTAGAATATATATTTAGGGGTGGGGTACAGCCCCCACTTGGGTGTGGCTAAGCCCCACTTAAAAAGCTTGTCGATTATATGAAATGTCGACTAAATGAATTGTCGACTAAATGAAATGTCGACCAAGTCAGATAGACCCGTATGTATATATATATATATATATATATATATATATATATATATATATATGTAACTAGATCTTCTCCTACTCGGTCGAAACCGATGAAATTGGAGAAAGTGTCTTCCTTGGATCCGAAGACAGTCGTGAAAAATCTTCCTCCTCTGCTCCTGCTGTAATTTTGGTGCCGATGGAGTTTCAAATACTGAGCCGTACCCCAGAACTGGAACTGGTCTCCCCAAATCTGTGATCTCCATTGTTCCAAGTCAGATCACCTATTCCCTCCTCTTGATCATCCAGAAGCCTCTCCGATGACTGTGTGAATTGTGTGGTGTGGAGATTTTTGAGGACACAAGCACTGGTCAAATTACTGTTGACTCCAACCCAGAGGGATTCAGAGCTGATGAAAACTACTGCCCCCTCTATCGTTTCCTCCTCTGATCCAATCCAGGACCTTGGAGCTGGAGTGTCTGTAACTGGATGTTGTGTGACTGTCAGAACAGAGACCTGCACCAGGATCTTCGGGCTGGAAAAGAGCTCCAAATTCCTCGAGGAGTCTGGGAGCCAATGCTCTCTGGTTGGGTCCGTGGAGGGGAGTCTGGTCGGACAGTTGACTGATCCGAACTTGCCTCTCGGGGCTTCAGTATAGGTGAGCTCAGTTTCCTACATTGGCCTCAGAGTCCAACCCCCTTGGATCCAGGAATTCCTTCTGGTTCTTTGGAGCCGGGAGCTTCCTCTGATCAGGGGCGAGGAGCCTTCGAGGTGATGAGTGCTGTCACCACTGACTGCTCCACTTCCAGTTACAGGCATTCTTCCCCCCAAAAGCGCCAGTATCTGTCTCGATACTAGCACATCCAAGACGTGGAGACCCAAAGTCTCAGCATGCCCCATTGGGTGAAGCCCTCTCCTCCGAAATCTCTCCAGAATACACTTTGAAGATGTCCCTCGAAAGAGATTGTGCAAGCGGAAGCATTTAGACTTCCCGTAAGAGTCCACTTCAGATCGGATCTCTGTGAATCAGAAGGGTCCCGACGGTCACCCTCTGAGGGTGGCTTAAAGTCCATCAGCCCTTCTGAGGAGTCTGTATACCTGGAGGCTTTTGGGTCTTGCCCTTCCACTTCTTGGGTTTCTCCGCCTTTTGATGAAGTCATGAATGTAGTTGGTCGGAAGGTGTGATAGTCTCCAGACTCCGTGGAACCTGTTCCTTGGAGAACAAGTAAGTTTTTCAGCACCTTCGGACAAGGAGTTTCTTACTAAGTGTGTCCCAGTAGATGCTATGGTGGTGGCAGCAGCCACCAAAAAGCTGTCTGAGACATCCTTATCTGTCCATCCACCGAACAAGGAGTCTTGTACGATGGATAGTTACGGAAAGCGCATGTTCTCTTCAGCGACATTTGCACTCAGATTGCTGAATTATCTAACTCATTTTACAAGATTGCAGAGAGATCTCCTGAAAGAGCTTGGAGATGCTCTACCAGGTTCAGTAGCTGTGTGGTTTCAGACAAGGGTTCCTCCTAGATTTCCACCTTGAACTCTGTGGTTAACTCCTTCATGAGGCTTATTTCTTATGCAGCAGACTTAGCAAGCAGGACAGTGGATGTAGGAATTTCCCAGAGGAGACATTCCTGGATGTGCTTGTGTGACTTTGTGGAGCCTTTTAAATCTACCTTTGTTACTGTCCCCTTCGATGGTTCATCACTCTATAGACCAAAAGTTAAGGACACACTCACCAGGTGTGAACAAGAAGGAAAAATATTTCTTTGCCTTAGGAGTCCATTTTTTGCTATCTTCTAGACCCTACCCAAAAGGTCAAAAATGAAGAAAGATGTGGTTCTGAAAATCCCAGAGAGCTTTTCAGTATGCATGTGGTGACTCTCTTCTCTCCAGGGGCAGAAGGGGGAGCAGTAATGGGCGATGCCGTCCATGCAGCAGAGGGGGTCCGCAAAATCAGGGAGACCAGGGATTCATTCCGAGGTAGGCAATTTCAGTGCTCCTGAAGGGAGGCCTGTCTACCCATCTCTGGAGGCAGTCGTGGGTTGCTTATCTTTGTACCCAGAAACCTGGCTAGAAATAAGTGTGCACAAAGCACCATATCCAGAGGCTACTCTGTACCCTTTCCCTTCCCCATCCTGAACATAAAAAACATCCTGGACAGTCCACCCAATCAAAGGGAACAGGCAGCTGTAGAAATTCAAAAGTTGCTAGACAAGAGTTATCCAAATAGTCCCCGCAGACCAAATAGGATACAGAACTTACTCAAGGATGTTCTTCGTGTTTCATTGTTGCAGTTATCACACTTGGGTGATCTGCCTGCAGGTAGCCCTCAGTCAGCCCGAATACCAGAGACTTAGTATTTCTGTCTCGGATGTTGCTCCAGGATTGACGTCAGGTCGTCAGGGGGTATAAAAACAGGCAGCCAACGCCATTGCATCAGTCTTTCTTGCTGAGGAGCCAGAAGCAGTTCGCAAGTGCTGGTCGGCTGCTACCTGAATCTTTGTTTTCGAATTGAATAATCCTTAAGTCTTCTAAAGCTAAGTACCCCGTTGGGGATCCTTTTTTCTTGTTCTAACCAATGTCAGAAAAAGTTAACAGTTTTCTTGCCTGTGGAAAGCAAGTACCTCACAGAGATTTTCATTCTTACTGCGTCACCTATTTAGGCCCAGACCATGATGTCCCTCACTGTCGGTTTTGTGCTTTAACGCCAAAACCATTCGTCGTCTGGCTCTGTCGTTAAATTCGTTTGCTCTCAATCTTAGTATTCTGAAATGCCTTCATTAAGCCATCCAACTACCGATTTTCTGAAAAAACGTAAGGTTAAAGACAGACTGCATAGGTCCAAAACTGACTACACTTCCGTTAAGCTAGTCGCCAGTCCACCGGTACTCAGTGAGATGCCTTAGCAGCCCCTGATGCCTGCTTCAGTGGATTCGCAGGTTTCTGCTGAGACCCGTATGTCCAGTATGCTGCGAGATGCTTCGACTATGGAACCTGCAGATGTCTCTATCTTGGATGGGTCCGGAGCTGCTGTGCAGGCACCGGCTTCTGAGGCAGTTCTTAGCTCAACCAATGTTCAAATCAAACCAACTTCATTTCTAACCAAAACTAGAGTTTCTTGGTCCCAGAATACGCACTACGCCTAGAAAACCATCTACCGAAGTGCACGCTCGGGCTCCCATGCCACAAAAATAAATGCTTAGAATGGCTGAAGACCTTATTATACTGATGAGGGGAAGCCAGCCTTCCCCTGCAGAGAGATAAAGAATCCAGTCCCCTTCAGGTTCTACAGACCAGGAGTCCGATGACTCCGACATTTCTGATTATGAAGACATGCCCTTATCTGCCTATGAGGATTCAGATGCAGAGGAATCCATTCCCTCTGCCTCCCCTCCAGAAGAATTTTCTTTTGGTGAAACCTTGCATACTTTGAGAGCACTCCATTGGGAATGCCAAGACTATCCTCGGTCCAAAAAGAGACTCGGAGAATTTTTAGAGTTGCCTCCGCACAGGCCTTTAGCTATACCCCCTGTCCTGGATGTTGTGGATGATGTTTTTATGGAATCCAATCTTACTCCTGACATTTTACATCCTGCCCCTAGGAAACCAGACAAGTACTACAGAGTACCCGATACAAGTTTCTTTTCAAGAATCCTACTGCTAACCCAGAGATCATTTTCCAGGGACCTAAAGGTATTAAGGCTACTGCAGCCAAGAATCCCACCCCTTCGGACAGGGATTCCAGAGCTTTGGACCGATGGGGTAAAGAGGTATATACCTCTGCAACTCTGATGTACCAGCAGCATATTATGGAACTCATTAAACAAAAAATGGTAGCTTTTCCAAACTGTGCAGAAAGTAAAGAATTGCAGGAGCTTATGCAATCTGCAAATCAAATCAGTAAGCATACTTTGCAGTGTGGCTTTAATGCCCTACAAGCATCTTGCAGGGCAGTAGTCACTGGCTGTGTACTGAGAACACGTGCTTGGCTGAAACAGCTAACTTTGCCAGACCATGTCACATCAAAATTACTAGACGCTCGTTTGAATAAGGACGGTTTGGCACCAAAGCAGAAGAGGTTCTTAAAAAGATGGAAGAAAAAAGCTAAATCTATACAGACTGTTAAAGAATTCTTACAAGTGCAACCCCCTAGATTCAGTAAGCATTGCCCTTTAAAACACTGGTCCTTTCCAGCTCCCTCCAGACCTCCTCAAACAAGACCCAGGGGAAACACCACTCAGACTACAGTCTCGGGGTATACAGAGATGTAAGCAATGGAATTGCCACCTCCTTACAGGAAAAGCTCATAATGACTTAACTCCACTTCCTAGCCCTGCCCAATTGCTTGTGCCCCTAGGAGGAAAACTTGCCCTTCATGCAAAAAACTGGATGTCCATTACCCAGGACCTATGGGTCCTCAACATTGTATCCCAGGGGTACAAATTTTATTTCCATTCACTACAACCCCAAGTGGGTTTCCAGACCTTCCTCCAAACCAGTGGACAGAGACTCAAAACCAAGTACTTTTCCTGCTCAATATCAGAGCTATTCAGCCTGTTCCAGTAGAACAGAGGGGTCAAGGATTCTACTCCAGACTCTTCCTGGTACCCAGGAAAGAGGGCTCTTGGTGCCCAATCCTGGATCTTTAAATTCTCAACACCGTTCTGGTGGTACCAAAATTCAAAATGCTTGCCCTGCAACAGCTTCTTCCTATGCTAGCCAAGGATTCCTGGTTAGTCACCCTAGACTTAAAAGAAGCCTGTCTGCATATCCCCATAAGTCAAAGGGAAATGCAGATAACTGATAATGCATAGAGTCAGCCCTGAAACGTAGATACTTCCTGAATGATTCCCTTATCTGCTGTGCCCAGAATATTCACAAAATGTCTGGTTCCAGCCACTGCATACTGCAGGCAGAGAAATATCCAAATTTACCCCTACTTGGACAACTGCCTGATTCAGACTGCAGCACCTGGCATTTGCAAAAAAAACCCCTCACTTCCTTGGGGTACACCCATCAACGAAAAGAAATCACAACTGGTACCCAGTCAAAAGATTGTATTCCTGGGAGCAAGCTTGGACACAACTTCCCAGATGGCATTCCTCACTTCAGAAAAGCAAGTCTATCTGACAGACTGCTTCAAATAAATGGCCACCAGAACCCAGCTATCTGCAAGAAAAATACTGCAAGCCCTACGGTTCATGGCCTCTTGTAAACTGCTAATTCCATGTGCAAGACTCCGTATGAGAAAACTTCAATGGTACTTAAGTCTTTGGTGCCAACATTCTCAGCATCTGGAAACAGTCATTCCTGTCATACCCTGTCTAAGGACAGAGCTCCTTTGGTGGGCAGAAACGTGCAACCACAGCAAGGGACTACCATTTACTCAACCCCATGCCACCCAGACCCTGACCACAGACTCCTCAGACTATGCTTGGGGGGCTCACATGGCTGGCAAATGTATTCAGGGCCATTGGAGCCCAAGTCAAAGTCTTTTGCACATCTACCAGAAAGAGATGCTAGCTGTAAGGAAAGTCCTGACAGCTTTCAGATCCCTACTCTTGACAGGACAACTGCTAATAAAAACAGACAACACCACAGTTATGTGGTACATCAACAAGCAGAGGGTTGGGAGGGTGGCTTAATGGTTAAGGTGTTTGCCTTACAAACACAAAGGTGCAGGGTTGGAGTCTCACAAGGGATAATTGGCTAGGCTTAAAATGGCTTGCAAGGGCAGTTAGCCTAGTACGAACCTATGAACAAACAATCTATGAACAATCTATGAATCCATTCCTACCCACTCTGCACATTAGCCACGGCCCTGTGGAACACTGCTTGATCATCCAAGTCCATCTACAAGCGCAATTCTTGCCAGGCAAACAAAACTCACTGGCAAATGACTTGAGCAGAAATCTCTTGGACCAAACATGAGTGGAAATTGGAACCCAGCACCTTCAACCTTCTGATTCAGAAATGGGGGACCCCAGAGGTGGATCTCTTTGCCTCCGCCTACAACCACCAGCTCAACAAATTCTGCACCAGAAACCCTCACAGCAGGGCTTGGAAAGTGGATGGCCTATCCTTTCAATAGGAAAAGCTCTCAATCTATGCCTTTCCCCCTCTGCCCCTTCTCACAAGAGTATTACTCAAGATAAAGCAAGACAAGCCAAGGACAATTCTAATTGCCCCAGACTGGTCACGCCAGCACTGGTACCCACTCCTGTGCAGCCTGACAGCAGTGCCACCGTGGCACCTATACCAGACCCCAACCCTGCGCTCTCAGCAGGAGGGACAGATTTTGCATCCACAATTGCAAACCCTAAATCTTGCAGCCTGGCTTATAGGTTCATAGGTAGGTACTAGGCTATCTGCCCGAAGGCATTTATAAGCCTAGCTGGAATGTGTTGGCTTTCGATGGCCCCTTAGATTAGTTCCCTGTACCTCTGTCCAGCAGCGCCATTTAAGTGATTCCTGGGGTAAACTTAGTTTCCCATCCACTCGTCAAGGGTTCTCTTGAAGAGGGTTAGCGAGGAGTTCTGCCTAATGTAGATTGGAATCTTGTTCCAGAGCATGGGAAGTTTCTGGGATAGGAATCTATCCCTCCAACACATCCTATTTATTGTTGTGGTGAGGTTTAGATCCCTGGAGCATGTGGCTTGAGGGGATATGGTTTTCTTTAGGTGGAGCATGTCCATCAATTCTGGGTTGGACATGGCCTTGTACGTCAGGCAGAGATCACCTCTGAGTAGGCAGTATGCAACAGAGTACAGCTGGAGTTTCTTCAGTTGAGCTGCATAGGGCGTCTGCTTGAGGCCAGTGATCCTCTTGGTGAGGTACTTCTGTGGTCTTTCCAGTTGTTGCAGGTGTCTTGTAAGGTATATCCCAAATGGGGCATTGTACTCTATGATGGGTCTGATGAGTGATGCATAGAGGGGCCCAATGACATCTTTTGATCTAGATGCAAACCCTTTTGTGATTAGTTGGGCCACATAGAAGGATTTTCTAACCACTTTGGCTGTGTGATTATCAAAGGAGAGGTTAGTATCTACTTGGGTCCCCAGATCCCTTATTACGTCTTCCGTATTTAGTGGGCTACCACCTATGTGGTAGTTTGTGGGTACTTGGTTATTTCCAAAGGGGACAACTATGCAGTTTTTGGCATTTCGCTTGAGGTCATGGTTTTGACACCAGGTATCTGTCTCAGTGAGACCCTTTTGAAGGATGTTTGTGTCAGCTGGAGAGTCAATTATAGCCCCTAGTTTGCAGTAGTCTGCGAACTTGGTCAGCCATAGTCCTCCTGTGCTTGCCTATACCTCTGAGAAGTATATGCCAAATAGGAGGGGTCCTAGGACTGAGCCCTGGGGAACGCCACTTGTAACCGGTTTAGTCATACCTAGCTCCCGCACCTCTTTACCATGTGGGTTCTGTCCGTGAGCCAGTTGGCAACCCATCTCGTGACATAGGGGTTTATGTTCAGGTTGATGAGCTTGTCTAATACCAGAGTGGGGAATGGTGTCAAAGTCCTTTGCGAGGTCTAGGTACGCTGTGTGGACCACCTTTCCCTCGTCTATAGCCTTGGTAACTGTCTCGAAGTCCACCAGGTTTAGGAGCCATGATCTGCCCTTAACAATGCCGAACTGGGTAGGGTTTAGTGTTTGGAGGTTTCCTATGTGTCTGTTTATGAGATCCATGATGATGCGCTCCACAGCTTTGCAGACCAAGCTAGTCAGGATTATAGGACGGTAGTTCCTGGGGTCCATTGTGGCTACACCTTTGTGGAGCGGAATAACTGTTGCTGTGCGCCACTCTGTGGGCACGTAGCCTGTGGAGAGGCTGAGTTTAAACAGTGTGTTTAGGTGAGGGGTTAGTTCATCTTTGAGCTTGTGTATGAGACAGCCTGGGACACCACCCAGTCCCATTGGTGCTGTGTTTTTGGCTTTGGAGAGGGCTGTTTTAACCAGAGTGTCTGATTTCAGGGGCACTACATTCTTCTGGTATAGTTATGGGCCCTTTTGGGGGTGAGAGGGGGTGATGTTTGCACTGAACCTGTCTGCCAGGATGTTGTCTATATCTGTCAGTTAAGTTTATTTTGTGCCATTCTGCACTAACTCCGAGCAGATCTGGGAATTGCCACTTAAATTCTTGACATAGCTAAAGAATGCCTTGTGGTGATCTTTGGAGTCCATTGCAATTTTTCTTTCGATGCTAGCCTTGGATGATTTTATGAGGGAACGTAGTTTCTTGCTGATACTGATCAGGGATGTCTTCCCTTCTTGGGATTTTACTCTTCTGTACTAGTTTCCTCCTCCTATTGTATAGCTTGTTTATGGCAGGTGTCCACCAGACTGGTTTCCTTTTCTTGGAGGAGTGAGTCTTGGTTTTGTTTGGGATAGCACGATCCATGCATTCTTGTAGGTGCCCGCAGAGTGCATTAGTAAAGGATTTTGCAGCTTGGACAGCATTATCCTATAGCATGGGGGCTTTGAAACGTCCCACCTCGGCCTTAATGTGAAGTTTGCTTTTGAAAAGTTTTTCACGGTGGTTTCTTTGACCGGGGGTGGTGGCAGAATGTGAATATCCAGATTTATTAGTTTATGGTCAGATCTAACCAGCAAGGGGATGACCTCTGGTATGGAACACCGGTCGCCCATGTTGGTGATCTGGTCCAATATGTTGTCACCTGTGGTGGGGGTGTTGATCAGTTGATCCACGGCGTTTGAGTTTATAAATTCTAGGAAATGTTGTGCAAGGGAGTTTGTACTTGAGTAGTTCGCCCTGTTATTGATTGGGTAATTGAAATCACCCAATATCAGGGTGTTTGGTAGGACCTTTGTTTCCCTGTGTTTCCAGGAATGTGGAGTGGGGGTCCTGGGACATGGTGGGTGATCTGTAGCAAGTTATAATTTGAATAGCAGTTTTGCCTGTTAGTTGCATGTGGATGATCTCTGAAGCATCGTGCTGTGCCACTAACCTGGAGGTGTTGGTATCTTTGAATATGGATACTCCCCCGCCTTTTGTATTTCGGTCAAGATTTTGTGGCCGAAATGTATGATACGAGTTGTAGCCTGGTATTGCTGGGGTGCTCCCTGGAGCCTTAAACCAGGTTTCTGTTACTGCACATATATCTATTTTCTCCATACTGAAGAGTGCCTTGAGTGCGTGCATTTTGAGGTTTAAACTTCTGGCATTGAGTAGCATTACCCTCAGTTTTTTGTTACTTGTGCTATTTATGGCCATGGGTTTATCTTTTGAGCCTTGCCTAAAAAAGGCACTATGGGGGTGGCAAGAGCCTTGGCCAGTATTTGAAAGCCTAAGGGTGACAGGTGCAAGCCATCTCTAGCGAAGCAGCGTGGCTTGTCAAGCATGTCATCCCAGGCTGACAGACACTGGATCCCCTTTGAATGACACCAGAAGCTTAACCAGTTGTTGAAACGGATCATTTTTTCTCTATACCGTAGTGGTTTTCTTGATAAGGGCAGGATGCTACGCAGGGTCAGGGTCATACCGGCCTGGGCTACATGATCAGAGAGCTCCTCCATGTCTCTCTTCATGTAGTCCAGGGAGGTATGGGTCAGGTCATTCACACCATGGACAGTGACAGTCATATTTGTACTTGTTCTGGAGTGACCTGAGTGCTTGTGTTATGTGGTGGATCCTAGCACCCGACAGGCACTAACAATAACCTTCTCCTTGTTCAGCCTAGTGAGTGGGAGGTCAGTGTGCCTGACTGTAGTGTGTAGGGTATGTTATTTTGCCTTAAGGGCTATGATTGTGTGACAAACTGGTTTTGTGAAGTATGTGTTTCATGCTGTGTGTTGGGGGGTGGAGGTTGCTTGGATATCTGCTTTGGAGGTCTCTGTTGCTTTTGCAGATTTTTATTTAGAGCCTCCGAGTATGTTTTCGTGTATGTGTGTGTTTTTTGCCGGTGCTGGTTTCATAGGTCTATGTGAGGCTGGTGGTGTCATGCATATACAAGTGCCTTCTCTTGACTGCCTGGTCCAGTCTTCGTTTGATAGAGCTTAGCCTCCAGTTTGGCTGTATAATTGCATCTCTCGTATGTATTAGTGTTTGGTGGAAGGAGGAGAGGGTTGTCTGTGTACAAGGCAATTGTAACATTGCTTCAAAATGACTAGGTTCACTAGTTGGACTGGAGAGTACATCTGAAACTGCCCTTTGGATATGCCTGGATTATAGGTACAGTGAACTGTTTTACTGATGGGCTGGTAAGGTTGAAGAGAGAGCCTTGTTCCTTCTCTACAGTATAGGAGGGTCTATTGATGAGGTTTATTAGTGCTTGCTATGAGTTTTGAGCAAGTGCCAGGATGAGAAGTGAATGGTTTGAGTGCTTAAGTTGAAAGTTTGTCTAGTTCCAAGGGAAAAATTGAAGAATAGACTTTGTGGAGCTGGGAATATTTATACCCTAACTACCCGGCATGCAAAACCTTGCAAATGCAGGTTTTATAGCAGGGGAAATAGAGAAGTTATCCCAGAACGGCCAATAAACTACTAGTTTCTGGGCGGAAACCACTCCTCCAGTGACAGATAGGCTGCTCAAAGCTCCCTCTCTCATAGTGAACAGATAAACTTCCTTCTATCCAAGTAAGGTATGGGCAAACACAGAAACTTATAACAGCCCCGAATTCAGCACTAACTTCCAAACTGGGCTATACTAGCATAGAAAGGTGGAAAAACAAGTATATATATATATTTTTTTTCCCGGAAAATAAAGCCGATACAATCAAAAAAAAAAACTTTAAATGCACAGAAATGTTCATCACACTTGAGTGTGCAGCCTACAACAGTTAAACAGGTAATTTAAACACAAAAACAAATTTGTCAAAGTGCAGGCAGTAAAATAAGTTCAATATGTAGCTCTGAAACAATCTTTTTAAATCACATAAACTCTAGAAAATCAGCATTTAATTCCTTGAATTCTCCACCAGCAACCCTAAGCAAACAGGTGCTGGACGTTATCCTTGAAACCAGAAGGGCCCAGTACAAGGAAATGCTATGCTGATAAGTGGAAAAGGTATAGTTCCTTGATTCAGTCTAAAGGAGGGGACACAGCAATTGCCCTCCTTACCTCTAATCCTAGCTTACCTAGCAGAACTCCACAGAGGCCTATCCTTCTCCATTAAGATCCATGCCTCTGCTGTCTCGGCTCATTACAGCACTGAGCCACCTCTGTTTTCTCACCCTCTCAACAAACAGTTCCTGAGAGGGGAGACAACATAAGGCCACCAAGGAGAACACCCACCCCTGCTTGGGACCTTAACTTAGTACTGGAAAAGCTCACACACACACACACACACCCTTTGAACCTGCTGCTTCAGCAGAGTTAAAATTCCTTTCTTGGAAAACAGCCTTGCTTCTTGCCATCACTTCAGCTAGAGGAATATCTGAGCTACAAGTACTGATGGCTGTGGAACCCTTCATTATTTTGCATGCTGATAGGTTTTCCTTCAGGACTAACCCGTCCTTTATACCTAAAGTGGTGTCCAGTGTGGCTCTCAACCATTCCATCCATTTGCCAACCTTCTTCCCTAATCCTCAAAATAAAGGGGAAAGGTTTCTGCTCTCTTTAAATGTGCACAGACAGCTCAGATCCTACCTTGATAGGACTAAGCCCTTCAGCAAATCTGACCAGTTACTAGTCAGTTTTGCAATAGGGGCAGAGGGCAAGGCCATTTCAAAACAAACCATTTCCAAATGGATAGCGCACTGCATCCATTTCTGCTACAAGGGCCATGGGAAGTGAACCCCTCAGGGGGGTCAGAACACATTTCACTAGGGCAACATCTACCTCTACAGCCTTTCTCAGTGGAATCCCTACCAGGGACATCGTGGGTACACACCTTCACCAAGCATTACCACCTGCCTATCATTTCCAAATCCAGGGCAGGTTTTGCTACAGCAGTCTTGCAAGGCCTACTAGCCAGCCCTAACTCTTCTTGACTGCCTCCACCATTCCTCAGCTTTGGGAATCGACCCAAGTGTGATGACTGCAACAGTTAAACACGAAGAACATAGTACAGTTGTGTACACCTACCATAAATGTAGATGTTAGTGTATTCACTGTTGCAGTCCTGGTTTCCCTCCCTTCAGCCCCCTGGATGTCCTTCAAGGATGCATCTGCATTCCTTACATATGGGTTGTCCTGCCTCAGGCAGCCCTTCGGTCGGCCGGATTCCAAAGTCTGGGTCCGGCGTCGGCGACGTCAGAGCGCCTGGGGTATAAAAGCATCAGCCGACGCCATCTTCCTCGGTCTTTCTTGCCGCGAGGTGCCCGAAGCAGAAGCAGTTCGCAAGTGCCGGTCGGCCAGCTCCTGTGAATTCAGCTACAGAAGTCTTCAAAAAAGCTAAGTACCCCGTTGGGGACTCTTTCTTGCCTCAGCCGATGTCAGATCAAACAGTTAAAGTTAATAATTGTTTATCTTGTGTGAAACAAATGCCTCATAAGGATTTCCACTCTTACTGCTTACCCTGCCTAGGCCCAGACCACGACGTCTCTGCCTGTTAAGCCTGTGCTTCCTTCAATAAGCGCACTCTTGGGCGTCGGGCAGAGTTTGCAGAGGAATTTTTTTGGGAAAATTTCAGTTATATCATGCCGTCGGAGCTTCCGACAGCTCATTTACCCAAAAAATGAAAGGATAAGGACCGACACACGCGGCCCGCAGTTTCGGCCGACTCAACACCTAGGCTTACCGCGAGTGTCTCTGTCTCTACTGAAGCCTAATCTCTACCGCTTCCGACCGACGACACCGCACAGCCGGTAACTTCGGTACCGGAGGCCATCACTGGGTCGGTCATAGAATTACCGTCTGAAACCGGTGCTCAGGAAATATCCGACACCATTTCTGTTGACAAAACTACTCCAGCACGTGGGGCAGCCAGGCCTCCTGTATATATGTCCATTAAGGCCTTTACATGGGCTAAAGCTGCTAAACAGCCAAAAACTCTCCCTCCCAAGACTATTCCTCAGGGGTCCACTACCGGTTCACAAATTTTAAGTTTGGCTGAAGACCTTATTTCCTTAATCAGGGGCTCTCAGCCACATCCAGACAGGGGCTCTCATCCACCTCCAGGCAAAAGGCCCAGGGTTGAGCAGACAGATCCCCAGTCTTCAGATGAGGCCTCAGATGACTCTGCCCTTTCAGACTACCAGGAGGAGGCCCTTCCGGCCTACAAGGATTCTGATGCAGAGGAATCTATTCCCTCGGCCTCCCCCCCTGAAGAATTTTCCTTTGGGGAGACCCTTCACTCCATGAGAGAGCATTTCAAATGGCAAGGCCAGGAATTCTCTGATTCCAGGAAGAGGTTAAGGACTTTTTTACATTTACCTCAGCATAGACCTTTGGTTATTCCTCCTGTTTTAAGTGTTATAGAAGATGTATACTCTGAGTCTAGTATTTCCCCTGACTCCCTTCCTCCGGCTCCTGTCAAACCTGACAGGTACTACAGGGTCCCGGACTCACATCTATACCTTTACAAGGGCCACTCTGCTGACCCAGAAACTATTTCCCAGGGCCCTAAAGGGGTTACAACCACCACTGCCAAGAATCCACTTCCTTCTGAAAGGGAATCCAGGGCTTTAGAGAGATGGGGTAAAAAAGTGTATACTACTTCCACTCTTTCTATGAGAGCTTTAAATTGTCATTTCCATATGATGCAGTATCAAGAGTATCTGTTAGATGAATTGCATAAAAAACTATCCTCGCCTGAACCCCTAGACCGCAAGGCGCTTCAGGATCTGGTGCATAACTCTCAGCAGGTTAGCAACCATTTCTTAGTGTGGTTATGATGCATTGGAAGCTTCATGTAGGTCAGCAATGACAGGTGCAGTCATACGTAGACATGCTTGGCTGAAGGAACAAACACTGCCAGATCATGTTAAAGCAAAGCTTCTGGATGCACCACTGGAAAAACAAAAGTTATTTGGTTCCACGGCTCAAGAGGTCTTACAGAAATTTGAGGAAAAGGCTAAATCAGTACAAACAGTCAAAGATTTTCTCCAGGTCCAACCACCAAGATTCAGCAGAAATTGGCCTTATAAGAATTGGTCCTTTCCAGACACAGACAGATTTCAAAGAGGCAAAAACAGGTGTGCCAGAGGTAGAGGGCAAGCTCGAGGCTCCTACAGAGGACGTCAATGGCAGCCTCCTACCCAGAGAGGTAGTGCAGGACCTTCAAATGCTGCACAAGGACAAACTCAATGACTTGACTTTGACTCTGCCAACCAGGGCTCAATTGGAAGCGCCTTTGGGCAGAAAGCTATCTTTATTCTCAGAAAATTGGCACAGTATTACAAAGGACAAATGGATACTGCAAATAATAGACAAAGGATACAGATTCCATTTTCATACATTACCAAAAAGACAAGGCATGCCAAACCTACCACCAAATCAAAGGGCAGAGGCTTTCAAGCAAATTTCCAAACTACTACAAATGAAGGCAATAGAAAAGGTTCCTTACACAGAACAAGGCCAAGGATTTTATTCCAGACTATTCCTTGTTCCAAGAAAAGAAAAGCAATGGAGGCCTATTCTTGACTTGTCCGCACTGAATACTTAACTCATCGTGCCAAAATTCAAAATGGCGACCTTACAGCAACTCCTTCCCATGCTGGGCAAGGGGTCCTGGCTGGTAACTCTAGACCTCAAGGAGGCATACCTGCATGTCCCTATCAGACAAAGTTGCAGAAGACGCCTCAGATTTCTTGCAGGTTCAGAGCATTATCAATTCTCAGCATTGCCTTTTGGCTTGTCTACTGCGCCCAGAGTATTCACGAAATGCCTGGCATCAGTAATTGCACATTGCAGACTTACGGGGATTCAAATATACCCATACCTGGATGACTGCCTTATACAAGCGGACAGCCAACAAACATTGGTAAAACACTTGAACTATGCCATCCGCCTACTACAGGCCTTGGGATACACAGTCAACATTCAGAAGTCAAGACTTGTTCCATCCCAACGAATAATTTTTCTGGGTGCAAAGCTGGATACAAACACCCAAATGGCTTTTCTCACTGAAGAAAAACAAGAACAATTACCGGATTATTTCAGAAAACTGACAACACAAACCCAGCTGACTGCAAGGAAAATCCTGCAGGCCCTGGGTTTCATGGCATCTTGCATTCTTCTGATTCCACAAGCAAGGCTGCATATGAAGAAACTACAATGGTACCTAAGGAGTCTATGGTCTGAACACAGTCACAGCCTAGAAGCTTTGATCCCCCTCATTCCATGCCTCCAAAAGGAATTTCTGTGGTGGGCACAAGCAAGCCAGTCAAACATGGGTATGCCTTTCAGCAAGCCTCAAATCAGCCAAACCATTACAACGGACGCCTCAGACCATGGATGGGGAGCGCACATGAAGGGCAGATGTATTCAAGGGCAACGGACACAAAAGGAATTGCGCCTTCACATCAACCAAAAGGAAATGCTGGCAGTGATACATTCAATCGAGGCCTTCGAACATTTCCTGCATCAAGGTCACCTGCTAATAGACAGACAATACCACAGTTATGTGGTACATAAACAAGCAAGGAGGTACCCATTCCTACCCTCTTTGCAGGCTGGCAATGAATCTTTGGGAACTTTTTCTAAAACTCAATATACAGCTGCATTCCCAGTTAGTACCAGGAAAGGACAATGTACTGGCGGACAGCCTAAGCAGAAACAACATGGATCCACACGAATGGATGTTGCATCCAGCCATTTTTCTTCAGATAGCACAAGCATGGGGAAGGCCGGACATAGATCTTTTTGTCTCCCCCCACAACCATCAACTGAAGAAATTCTGCACAAGGACATACCATCCTCAAGCATGCAAAGTGGACGCCCTATCCTTCAGTTGGAAGGCTCTATCAGTATATGCATTCCCACCTCTTCCGTTAATGACCAAGGTCTTACTGAAGATCAGGACAGAGCAACCAAAAGTGATTCTGATCGCTCTGGACTGGCCAAGACAACACTGGTACCCACTGTTAAAGAGCATGGCACGCATGAAACCGTGGCCCCTACCACAATGGCCACTTCTGACACAGCACAATTACAAAACTCTGCACTCCAGTTTAAAAACCTTGCAGCTGACAGCCTGGAAAATACCTTGACTCCTCGCCTGGATAAACTCTCCAAAAGGGTAAAGGATATCATCAGGAAGCTCGGCGGCCTTCCACAAGAAAGGCATATTCAGCAAAATGGAAAAGATTTCGAACCTGGAGCACCGCAAAGGGTCAGGATCCAGCAGTGATGAGCATTCCACATATCCTTGAATACTTGGCTGAAATGCTCCATAATGTCCTTTCTTATTCATCCATAAAAATTCATGCTTCAGCTATTTCAGCAGAGTACAACACTGATCCACCTGTATTTTCTCATCCTCTGCTAAGGCAGTTTCTAAGAGAGATAAAAAACATCAACCCTCCAAGGAGACCACCAGTGCCTACATGGGACCTTAACTTCATGTTGGAAAAATTAACTCTACCTCCCTTTGAACCAGCAGCATCTTCAGAACTGCAATTCCCATCTTGGAAGACTGCCTTCCTTCTGGCCATAACCTCAGCAAGAAGAGTATCTGAGTTACAGGCCCTCATGGCAATACAACCATTTCTCATTTTCCATAAGGACAGAGTCTGTTTGAGAACCAATCCTTCATTCATGCCAAAGGTGGTATCCAGGGTTTCACTGAACCAAGCTATCCACCTGCCTACTTTCTTTCCAGATCCACAAAATAAAGGAGAGAAACTTCTGCATACCCTGGACATTCACAGACAGTTGCGCTACTACTTGGACAGAACTAAGCCTTACAGAAAAACTGACCAACTGTTTGTAGCATATGCTGCTGGTGTACAAGGAAAAGCAATTTCCAAACAAACAATTTCAAAATGGATAGGAAATTGCATTCGATTCTGTTACTTTTCATGGAAAAGCTGTGCCAGCTAACATCAGACCTCATTCCACCAGAGCAACAGCCACCTCCACAGCCTTCTTAAGAGGGGTGGCTACAAAGGACATTTTAGAAGCTGCTACATGGAGCTCTGTGCATCCATTTTCCAAGCATTACAACTTACCCTTATATTCCAGATCCAGAGCAGGCTTTGCTACTGCAGTCTTGCAGGGCATGTTAGCTACACCATCCTTTTCTTAGGTCCTACCTCCCCCAGCTTGGCTATGGTATTCTACCCATATGTAGACTGCAGATGCATCCTTGAAGGACATAGTACAGTTTTGTACCTACCATAAATGTAGATGTCCGATAGGTATGCATCTGCAGTCAGATTTTCCCTCCCTCCTACCCCTCAGTGGTACTCTTTGGGTACCTATCCCTCATTTTAGCTAGCTGGGGTTATCTTTTATGGTGTATTAGTTTTTTATTGTTGTGCATGATTGGAATTTATTCATTTCTCCAAAATTTAGCCTTCTTTAGAGGGCACCTGGCATCTGGGGCAAGAAAAATTGAGGAAGATGGCGTCGGCTGACGCTTTTATACCCCAGGCGCTCTGACGTTGGGGAAAGGGGCAACATCAGCCGACGCCGGACCCAGACTTTGGAATCCGGCCGACCGAAGGGCTGCCTGAGGCAGGACAACCCATATGTAAGGACTGCAGATGCATACCTATCGGACATCTACATTTATGGTGGGTACAAAACTGTACTTTTTCTCTCTCTCGCCTCTCTATGGCTATTACTATTGGTATTTACTCTTTACTGGTGTTTTCCCCACCATAACTTGGCTCCCTATTTGGGGGCTCCTGACATTTAGGACAAGAAAAACTTAAGTAATGGCATCGGCTGCCTGTATTTATACCCTGACGACGTGACGTCAGTCCTGGAGTGACAGCATCTGACGTAGAAATACTAAGTCTCTGATATTTGGGCTAACTGAAACTGAGGGCTATCTGGAGGCAGATAACCCAAGTGTGATGACTGCAACAGTGAATACACTTGAACATCTGCATTTATGGTAAGTGTACACAACTGTACTTTTTAGTTCTGAAAAAAACAGGTGACTGGAGACCCATACTGGATCTCAGCTGATTAAACAGATCAGTAAGAAAAACAAAGTTCCAGATGGTAACACTGCAGCCAGTATTTCCCTTTCTGGGAAAAGACCAATTGGCTGTGCTCTATAGACCTCCAGGATGCGTACGACCTCATAAAAATGGACAGTCCATCCAGGAGTCATCTGCACTTCCGGCTGAGAGCCAGTCACTATCAGATGTTCTTCATGTTTCTCTGTTGCAGTCATTACATCTGGATTATCTGCTTGCAGGTTGCCCTCAATCAGCATGATTAACAAAGTCTTGGTTCCTGTGTCGGTTGCTGTCCCTTCTTCCATGACGTCCGGTCATCAGGGGTATAAAACATGCAGCAGACGCCATTACATCAGTCTTTCTTGCCGTGCGGTGCCCAAAGCAGAAGCAGTTCACAAGTGCCAGTCGGCTGACTCATGAAATTTTCGTTTTCGAGTTTCAGAACCAAAGTCTTCAACTAAAGCTAAAAACCCCATTGGGGAAACTTTTTCTTGCTCCTTACCGATGTCAGTAAAAGTTAATAATTGCATTACTTGTGGAAAGCAAATACCGCATAAAGATTTTCATTCGTACTGTATTACTTGCCTAGGCCCTGACCATGATGTACCTTGCTGTCTGTTTTGTGCTTTATTTAATCAGTGCACTGTCGGTCATCTGTATATTTTCGCCTCTAAATATTTCGGTTCTTGGTTTAGTTATCCAGAAATGTCGTCGGTTAGCCATCTGACTACCGGGATTTCGAAAAAACGCAAAGATAAAGACAGGCTGCCGAGGTGCAAAACTGCTGATGACACCTCTCCTAAGCCAGTTCGCTGGTTCTCAGTGAGGAGCTTTTGCAGACCCTGATACCCGCTACTTCTGATTCGCAGGCCTCTACTGAGATCCATTCGGAGTCCGGTATGCCGTGAGATGCTTCAACTATGGAACCTGCGGATGTCTGTACCTTGGATGGTTCCGGAACCGCTGTGCAGGCACCAGCTTCTGAGGGTGTATTCAGGCCTACGGACTTGCATATTAAATCAATGCTTCCTTCATTACTTGGGCCTAAATCTCGATCCATGTCTAAAAAACTGACGCCCAGGCCACATGCTCAGGCCTCTATGCCTAAAAAACAAATAAGAATGGCTGAAGATCTAATAACTCTTAATCAGGGGTAGCCACCCCCCACCCTTCTAAGAGGCCTAGGACTGAGGTTGATTATGAATCTTCTGATCAGGATTCTGTTTTTTCTGACTCTTCTGATCTGGATTTGCCCTTACATACTTATGAGGATTCTGATGCAGAGGACTCTATTCCTTCTGCTTCCCCTCCTGAGGATTTTTCTTTTGGGGAAACTTTGCATACTCTTAAGGGAGCATTTCCACTGTGAAGGCCAGGATTTTTCTGATTCAAAAAAGAGGCTTAGGGATTTCCTTCTCCTACCTCAGCATAGGCCTTTAGCTATTCCTCCTGTATTAGACATTCTTGATTATGCTTTCTCGGAATCTAGATTGGCCCTTTATTCCCTGCCTCCTGCTCCAAGAAAACCTGACAGATTCTTCAGGGTCCCAGAGTCCCTCAAGTTCCTTTTTAAAAATCATATTGCAGATCCAGAGTCTATTTCACAGGGGCCCAAGGGCATTAAGGCTTCTACTGCAAAAAATCCTACCCCTTCTGATAGAGACTCCAGGGCGCCGGATAGATGGGGTAAGAAGGTTTACACTTCTACAATCTTGGCCATTAGGGCTTTAAATTGCCAGTTTCATATGTTAAAGTATCATCAGCATGTTATTGGACTGCTTAAACAGAAAATGATTTTGATTCCTGACTGTGTGGAAAATAAAGAATTACAGGATTTACTGCTTTCTGCCGAACAAGTTGGAAAACAGACTTTGCAATGTGGTTTTGATTCATTAGAGGCCTCTTGCAGGGCTGCTGTTACTGGGTCTGTACTCAGAAGGCATGCTTGGCTTAAGGAGCAATCTTTGCCTGATCATGTTAAGGCTAAATTGTTGGATGCTCCTTTAAATCAGGACCGCCTGTTTGGCAACAAGGCTGAGGAAGTTCTTAAAAAGATGGAAGATAAAGCTAAATCTATGCAAACTGTTAAAGATTTTTTACAAGTTCAGCCTCCTAGATTTAGTAGGCACTGGCCCTCTAAGAATTAGTCATTTCCAGCCCCTTCCAGGTCTTCTCAAGCCAAACCCAGACACAGCAAAAACCCCAGGTTTCAGTCCCAGGGAACTCTTAGAACTAAGCAGTGGGGGGCCTCCCCTTCCAAGTCTGGGAATAAGACTCCTCCCTATGGTAAACTGTCTCAATGACTTCCTTTTAAAATTTCCAAGCACTTATCAACTGTGACTGCCCCTTTGGGGGAAAGATTACTCTTCGTGCAAAGAATTGGGAACTCATTACCCAGGACAAATGGGTTTTAAATAGTGTCCCAGGGATACAAATTTCACTTCCACATGTTGCCAACACCAAGTGTGTGGCTGGACCTACCCCCAAATCAGTGAGCAGAGGCCCAAAAACAAGATGTTCTTCATTCCACATTGCTGCAGTCCTAACTATTGGGGTAGTCCGCTGTCCAGTCGGCCCGAATACCAAAGTATATGGCTGACGTCGGTCACGGCGCATTAGACTGACGTCAGTACGTCAGGGTACTAATGCGCATGACCGACGTCATCTCCTAAGTCTTTTTTGCCGCATGGTCCAATGCAGAAGCAATTTTGCGAGTGCAGGTTGGCGTTCTGAAAGTTTCTGAAGTCAGAGTTTCAGACCGAATCAAAGTTGGCTAAGTACCCCGTTGGGGAATATTTTGGTTTTTTCTTGCCTCAGTATTTAACCGGATGTCAGAAAAAGTGAATAACTGTATTTCTTGTGGGAAACAGATACCTCATAGGGATTACCATACTTTGTGTATACCTTGTTTAGGGCCTGAGCACGACGTTGTTGGATGCCGCTCTTGTGCTAGATTTAACAAACGCACTATTAAGAGAAGGTTAGACTGTGCCAGGTTAGTGTTTGGGAAGCGTTGTAATTATAAAATGCCGTCGGATACTCCGCCGCTTCAGCCAAAAAGCGCAAGGACAAAGCAGCGAAGCCTAGAGTGGAAGAACCGACAGTCCCGGACGTCGGTTCTTTAGAGGGCTCAGTGGAGCCGGAGGTTCTGCCAGGAGTTTCTTTGGAGTCTCAGGGAGAAACTTTATTGTTACAGGATGTGTCCTCTCAGGAAGTAGGCCAGGCTGAAGGGGCTTCTCAGGTGGCTGTTCTTCCCTCTCTTCCTAAGGTGGTTAGGACCTCGCCTTCTGTTGCCAAGGCTTCTTTAAGAGGCAGGCCTACTTTAGCTTCAGTGGGGGTTTCTCCGAGTGTTTCAGAGTCTTTGCCTAAGAAGCATATGCTAAAAATGGCAGAGGATTTGATTACTATGATTAGAGGTTCTATGCCCCCTCCTGATAAGAGGCCTAGGGTGGAACCTGAGTTTGAGAGTTTTGAGCAATGTTCGGA
The DNA here is from genome assembly GCF_019279795.1 of Protopterus annectens. NCBI lineage: Eukaryota > Metazoa > Chordata > Ceratodontiformes > Protopteridae > Protopterus > Protopterus annectens. Next base: position 1,717,933,793 of record NC_056729.1, on the reverse strand, counting down.
GGCTTCTGAGTCTTCGGCTGAAGACTTGCAGGAGTATCCTCCTTATTCTTATTCTGATGTGGATGACTCTACTCCTTCAGCTTCGCCTCCTGAGGATTTTTCTTTTTCAGAGACTCTGCATTCCATGAGGGAGCATTTTAAATGGGAAGGTCAAGATTTCTCTGATTCCAGGAAGAGGCTTAGAGAATTCTTGTTTTTACCCCAGCATAGGCCTTTAGCTATACCTCCTGTTCTGAATGTGGTAGAAGATGTTTTTGCAGAGGCTTCTCTAAATCCTGATTCTTTGCCTCCTGCCCCAGTTAAACCGGATAGGTACTATAGGGTGCCTGACGCCCATAAGTATCTTAGGGCAGACCCAGAAACTGTCTCTCAGGGGCCTAAAGGTGTGAAGGCTTCTGTGGTTAAAAATCCTGTTCCTCCTGATAAAGAGGCAAGGGCTTTGGATAGATGGGGAAAGAAAGTGTACACTTCTTCCACTTTAGCCATGAGGGCTTTGAATTGTCAGTTTCATATGTTAAAATATCAGAATTATCTCCTTTCACAATTGAAGTCTAAGGTGGATGCTCTGGCTGAAGGTATTGAGTGTAAAGAGTTGCAGGATTTAGTTCATGTTTCTGAACAAGTGGGAAAGCATTCTTTGCAGTGTGGTTTTGATGCTGTGCAGGCCTCCTCGAGGGTGGCTACCACTGGTTCTGTTCTTCGTAGGCACGCCTGGTTGAGAGATCAGAACTTAGCTGAGCATGTTAAGACAAGGATTTTAGATGCTCCTTTACAGTCTGATGTGTTGTTTGGTTCGCCTGTGGAAGCAGTTTTAAAGAAGATGGAGGACAAGGCTAAGTCTATGCAAACTGTTAAGGATTTTTTGCAGGTGCAGCCTCCGAAGTTTAGTAGAAATTGGCCTACTAAGGGGTGGACTTATCCTGCTTATGATTCCCAGTCTAGGGGTAGGTCTAGACGTGGTAGGGGCAGAGCTCAAGGTTCTTTTAGGCCTAGGACAGGAGTTCACCTGCTCAGACTTCTGGTGAGGGCAGGGGTCAGTCCTTTCGTAAGCAGACCCAATGACCTGCCTTTTCAGCTGCCAGTACATTCTCGCCTGGCAGCACCTCTGGGAGGAAGGCTGTCTCTTTTCAAAGAAAATTGGGATTTAATTACCCAAGACAAATGGGTTCTGGATATCATTCACCACGGTTACAGGTTTTATTTCCATACCTTGCCTCCTTTCAAAGGCATGCCAGACATTCCTCCTCTACAAAGAACAGAGGCTCACAAGCAAATTTCTCTGTTGCTTCAAATAGGAGCCATTCAGTCAGTTCCTGTGCCAGAAAGGGGCCTAGGATTTTATTCTCGCCTGTTCCTAGTACCAAAGAAGGGGAACACGTGGAGACCAATTTTGGATTTATCTATCCTCAACACTTATCTGGACATTCCCAAGTTCAAAATGTTGACGTTACAGCAGCTTTTACCTCTGCTGGGCAAAGATCACTGGATGGTAACTTTAGATCTCAAGGAAGCTTACCTTCATGTGCCTATAAGGCTAAATTGCAGGAAGTATCTGCGTTTTCGAGCTGGAAATTCTCATTATCAGTTCTCTGCATTGCCCTTTGGCTTATCTACTGCGCCCAGAGTATTCACAAAGGTTCTGGCTCCAGTGATAGCTTACTTCAGGCTAAAAGGAATTCAAATCTATCCTTACTTGGACGACTGCCTGATTCTGGCTCAAGAAAAGGAAGACCTTCTACAGCATTTGGAATATGTCATAGCAGTGCTAGGATGCCTAGGGTATTCTGTGAACGAAATAAAGTCCAGTCTAGTACCCTCTCAAGACATGTGCTTTCTGGGTGTGAGACTGAATACAGCAGCCCAGATGGCCTTTTTAACCCCGGACAAACAAAAGACTCTTTCCAGTTACTTCCATCAACTATCTCTTCAGTCCGGGCTGACTGCAAGGACAGTCCTTCAAGCCTTAGGGTTCATGGCATCTTGTATTCTGGTGCTTCCCAATGTCAAACTGCATATGAGGAAGCTACAATGGTATCTCAAAAATCTATGGACACAGCACTGCCAGGATTTGGACACTGTCATTCAAATAATACCTTGCATTCAGAAGGAATTTTTGTGGTGGGCTCAGGAATGTCACCTAAACAAGGGACTCTCTGTGACCCGCCAGAGGCAAGTCAGATTCTAACGACAGATGCCTCAGACATTGCTTGGGGAGCTCATCTAGATGGAAAGTGGATACAAGACAAGTGGCCTGCCAGACTACAGCATCTACATATCAACATGAAAGAGATGTTAGCAGTCCAGTTTGCATTAATGGCTTTCAAGGAGTTACTTCTTCCAGGGCAGGTGTTGATTCTAACAGACAACACAACTGTCATGTGGTACATCAACAAACAAGGGGGAACACATTCTTACCCATTGTGCAGGCAAGCAATGATTTTATGGGAGACTGCGCTCAGCTTGCAACTGACTCTTCAGGCAAGGTTTCTGCCGGGAGCACAGAACTCCTTAGCAGATGTGTTAAGCAGACAAATCATGGATCCCCACGAGTGGAAACTGGATCTTCATGTATTTCACAAATTGACAGTGTCATGGGGAACTCCAGACATAGATCTGTTCGCTTCTCCACTAAACCACCAGCTGCCAAAGTTTTGCAGGAAGGGATTTCATCACACATCTTGGAAAGTGGATGCTCTTTCTTTCAGTTGGAAAAATCTTCATGTGTATGCTTTTCCACCTCTGCCTCTTCTCCCAAAGGTGCTTCTAAAGGTCAGACAAGACAAGCCAAGGATGATTTTAATAGCTCCAGATTGGCCTCGGCAGCACTGGTACCCATTACTGAGGAGTCTGGTAAGGAAGCCTCCATGGCCTTTACCCTTGATTCCACACCTGTTGTCTCAGAGGGACGGTCATCTGCTCAATGTCAAGCTTCACTCTCTTCATCTAACAGCCTGGCATATTCTGTTTTGAAAGACAGCAGGTCTCAACTTCCTCAACAAGTTTTAAATGTGATTATGGAAGCCAGAAGACCTAGTACAAGGAAAGTGTACAGAAAAATGGAAGAGATTTTTATTTTGGACTGCAGCAAAGAATTTGGAGATTTCGGAGTCTAATTTGAGTGTGGCTCTTCAATATCTTACTGAGTTATTGGACAAAGGTTTGTCTTTCTCTTCCATTAAGATTCATGCTGCAGCAATTTCAGCTCACTATGATTGTGACCCACCATTGTTTTCACATCCTTTGTTCAAGCAATTTCTTAGAGGGGCAAAGAATATAAGACCCCCACGTAGAGCTCCTACTCCTGCTTGGGATCTCAATTTTGTGTTTGAGAAACTTACTCTACAACCTTTTGAGCCTGGCTACTGCTGAACTGAAATACTTGTCATGGAAGACTGCTTTTTGTTGGCCATTACTTCTGCAAGAAGGGTTTCTGAGTTACAGGCCCTTATGGCGGTGGAGCCTTCCTTGATTTTTCATAAGGATAGGGTATCATTACGTACTAATCCTTCCTTTATGCCTAAGGTGGTTTCTAGTGTGGCTTTAAACCAAACTATTCATTTGCCTACTTTCTATGCAGATCCCCAAAATAAAGGGGAAAAGATTTTGCACACTTTAGATGTACACAGGCAATTGCGTTATTATTTAAGCAGGACTAAGGATTTTAGGCAGTCTCAGCAGTTATTTGTTTCTTTTGCTTTGAGTTCGCAGGGCAAGCCTGTGTCAAAACAAACTATTTCTAGGTGGATTGGGTTTTGCATTGCATTTTGTTATTCCCATCATGGCAAGGAGATTCCAGCTGGGATTAGGCCTCATTCCACTAGGGCTACTGCCACTTCAACAGCATTTCTAAGGGGGGTGGCAACTAAGGATATTTTGGAGGCAGCTACTTGGAGTTCAGTGCATACTTTCTCTAAGCATTACCACCTTCCTCTCTACTCTAAGTCTAGGGCTGGTTTTGCCACAGCTATTTTGCAAGGCATGTTATCAGCTCCTGCTTCCTTATGATTTGCCAGCCTCCCTTACCTCTGCTTTGGGATTCTACCCAATAGTTAGGACTGCAGCAATGTGGAATGAAGAACATAGTACAGTTTTGTACCTACCATAAATGTAGATGTTCGAGGATCCACATTGCTGCAGTCCAATTCCCTCCCTCCTTCCCTCTGTGTTTAGGGGTGGTTGTGTAGGTGAGATTATATTCTGGTACCTTTGTATATATTGTATATATTTTTGGTGCAGGTATGTTTGGTGTGTTTTGGTTTTGGCCTTGTCTTTTTAGGGTCTTCTGACATCTGGGGCAAGAAAAGACTGAGGAGATGACGTCGGTCATGCGCATTAGTACCCTGACGTACTGACGTCAGTCTAATGTGCCGTGACCGACGTCAGCCATATACTTTGGTATTCGGGCCGACTGGACAGCGGACTACCCCAATAGTTAGGACTGCAGCAATGTGGATCCTCGAACATCTACATTTATGGTAGGTACAAAACTGTACTTTTTCGCTCAAGCATGGGGGCTATTCATCTGGTACCAGAAGAGGAAAAGGGACAAGGTTTCTACTCGAGACTTTTCCTGGTACCCAGAAAAGACAGTTCATGGCGTCCTTTCCTGGACCTGTCTACTCTGAATACCTTTTTGGCGATTCCAAAATTCAAGATGCTGACTCTTCACCAATTACTTCCTATGCTAGGCAAAGATGTCTGGTTGGCAACACTAGATTTAAAATACCTGCACATCCCAATCAGGGAATCTTGCAGAAGATACCTACGCTTCAAAGCAGGCTTCACGCACTATCAGTTCTCTGCACTGCCCTTTGGCTTATCTACTGCGCCCGGGTATTCACAAAGTGCCTAGCTCCAGTTATTGCATTTTGCAGGCAAAGAAATATTCAAATATACCCATACCTGGATGATTGTCTAATTCAGGCAGAAAGCCAGGACATACTTTTGAATCATCTGGCCTTTGTAAAAAGGGTTCTAACTTCTAGGGTACACCATAAACAAAAGAATCACACCTGGTACCCTGTCAACAAATTATATTCCTGGGTGCAAGGTTGAATACAACTTCCCAGGTGGCTTACCTCACGCCAGAAAAGCAAATTAATTTGACAACCTATTTCAAAGAAGTGGCCACAAAAACCCTGCTTATCTGTAAGACAAGTACTGCAAGCCTTGGGGTTCATGAGCTCCTGCATTCTTTTAATTCCATATGCAAGACTGCATATGAGGAAACTACAATGGTATCTAAAAAGCCTATGGTGTCAACATTCTCAAGACCTAGAAACAATGATTCCTATCGTACCCTGCCTATGCCTAGAGTTCCTTTGGTGGGCAGAGGCCTGCCACCAAAACAAGGGACTACCATTCACACTACACCCTGCCGCCCAAACCCTAACAGATGCATCAGACTATGCATGGGGGGGCTCACCTGGCAGGGAAGTGCATTCAGGGCAAATGGAACCCAAGTCAAATGCACCTGCATATCTATCAAAAAGAAATGTTAGCTGTACAGAATGCTCTGACAGCCTTCAAGGACCACATTCTTCCAGGACAACTAATGGTAAAGATGGACACCACCACTATGTGGTACATAAACAAGCAGGGGTGTACACATTCTTACCCCCCCCCCCCTCTGCAGACTAGCCGTGGCATTGTGGAACACAGCCTTGAGCTACCAAGTGCACCTACAAGCTCAATTCCTGCCAGGAAAATTAAATACACTGCCAGACTGACTAAGCAGAAACCTCATAGACCCACACGAGTGGAAACTGGAATTAAGGATTTTCAACATGTTGACAAGCAAATGGACATAGACCTGTTTGCCTCTCCCCAGAACTACCAATTGGACGAATTTTGCGCAAGGACTCCCCACAAACAAGCCTGGAAAATGGATGCTCTGTCCTTCAGCTGGAAAAAACTATCAGTTTATGCCTTCCCTCCTCTGCCTCTGCTCTCCAAAGTACTACTAAAAATCAAACTGGGCAAACCAAGGATGATTTTGATTACTCCAGACTGGTCATGCCAACATTGCTACCCCCTCCTGCGCAGTGTCACTGTTATCTCCATGGCACCTGCCTCAGATTCCTTCCTGCTGTCTCTTCAGGAGAACCAGATTCTGCACCCTCAGCTTCCAACACTGAACCTTGCAGCCTGGCTAATTACTTAATCTCTCCTTTACCATCCCTCAGCAAACCTGTGATGGATATCATTTTAGAGGCAAGGAGGCCTAGTACTAGAAAATCTTGTGCTGAAAAATGGAAAAGATTCTGTGCCTGGAACCAGTCTCAAGGGATGAGCACAGCAGCGCCTAATTTACCTCAGATTTTACAATACTTAACTAAGATGCTTCACAAGGGCCTGTTGTCTTCCTCCATTAAAATCCACTCCTCAGCCATTTCAGCTCCTTATAACACAGAACCTCCCCTCTTCCGTCATCCACTGCTCAAGCAGTTCCTCAGAGGGGCCAAAAATTTGAGACAACCCAGGAGAGCTCCAACCCCAGCCTGGGACCTTAACTTTGTCTTGGAGATACTCATGGTACCTCCTTTTGAGCCAGCTGCTACTGCAGACTTAAAATTTCTTTCTTGGAAAATAGCTTTCCTTTTAGCAATCACTTCAGCTAGAAGGGTATCTGAATTACAGGCCCGTATGGCAGTGGAGCCTTTCATAGTCTTTCATGTGAACAGGGTGTCACTCAGAGCCAATCCATCCTTCATGCCCAAGGTGGTATCCAGTGTGGCTCTTAATCAGTCCATTCATTTGCCAACCTTTTTTCCCAATCCACAGAATAAAGGGGAACAGATACTGCATTCTTTAGATGTGCACAGGCAACTTAGATTCTACTTGGACAGGACTAAACCTCAAAGGAAATCTGAACAACTGCTGGTGGCATTTGCTGCTGGGGCAGAGGGGAAGGCTATTTCAAACCAAACCATTTCTAAATGGATAAGCCATTGCATTAATTTCTGCTATAAGTACCATGGAAAAACTATCCCGTAGGGGAACAGACGTCACTCCACCAGGGCTGCATCTTACCTCTACAGCATTTCTCAGAGGCATCCCTACCAGGGACATCCTAGAAGCTGCTACCTGGAGTTTTGTACATGCTTTCACCAAGCATCATTTGCCAATTTTCTATAAATCCAGAGCTGGCTTTGCCACTGCAGTCTTGCAGGGCCTTATAGCTGGCCTTAATGCTGTCTAAATTCCTCCTCCCAACCATAGCTTTGGGAATCTATCCAAATGTAATGACTGCAGCAGTGAAACACAAAGAACATAGTACAGTTTTGTACACTTACCATGAATGTAGTTGTTCGAGTGTATTCACTGTTGCAGTCCTGGTTACCCTCCCTCCAGCCCCTTAACAACTTTTGGCTATACCTCTACTTTCCTTTACTATGCTTAAAAGCCTTTTTGGTGTATTTGCTTTTTTGTTGGACGTATATCTTTGTGCTTTTGTTTAATTGCTTCCTATTAGGGGGGTACCTGACATCTGGGGCAAGAAAAACTGATGAAATGTTTTATACTCTTGCATGGTTTATACCCCTGACATCATGGAAGAAGGGACAGCATCCGATGCGGGACCCAAGACTGTTAATCAGGCCAACTGAGGGCAACCTGCAAGCAGATAACCCAAATGTAATGACTGAAACAGTGAATACACTCTAACATCTACATTCATGGTAAGTGTACACAACTGTACCTTTTGAGCCCTGCCCTTTGGTCTCACTACAGCCCCAGAGTGTTCAGGTGTATGGCAGTGGTCATGGCTCACTTGAGATGTCTAGGATTCTGAGCGTTTCCTTAACTAGATGACTGGCTCATAGCCACCACCACCGAGCATCTAATACTAAAAGCAAGAGACACCACATTACTTCTCTGCTCTCACCTAGCAATCACGATAAATTATGAAAAATCTGCCTTGTTGCCATTTCAACGTATAGTTTTTATAGGGGCAGATCTAGACACGACAAACATGGCAAAACTACCTACAGAAAGAGTACTAGTTCTGAGACAACAAATCTTGAACCTTCTCTCCAAGACAAGAGTATGGGCAAGGACGGTTCTGCAAGTTCTGGGAACCATGGCAGCAGTGATAAATTTAATTCCATTAGCACGCATGCACATGAGAATCCTGCAGTGGCTACTGTTCACTCAGTGGTCGTTGCAGGAACTATCCATGTCTCACCAAATTTTGATAACAGAATCCTGCAAAAACGACCTTCGCCGGTGGCTCTGCTCTTGTGACATCAGGTCTACCCTTTGTCCTCTCACAGCCTATGGCCACATTAACCCCAGTCGCCTCACAGACGGGGGGGTGGGGCGCATTATCTGGGAAGGACAATCCAGGGCACTTGGCAAGATCACAAGGTCCATTTTCACATCAGTGTCCTAGAGATGAGAGCGGTGCATTTGGCCTTGCAGGCACTTCAGGACTCTCTTCTGCTGGGAACTATTGCAGTACAGATGGATAACATGGCAGTTGTTTGGTACATAAAAAAGGAGGAGCCAAGTCCCTACCACCTTTGTTGAGAAGCACTGTGTATGGCAGTGGGCGACCTCTTCCCAACTCTTTCTCATGGCAACGCACATCCCAGGGAAATCCAGTGTAATAGCAGGCAAACTCAGCAGAGCGATTATGATGCCTCGTGACCGGACCCTAAAACAAGAATTAGCGGAGATCCGCAAATGGGGCTAGCCTTGCTGCGGCCTTTTTGCCACATCCATGAATGCCAAATACATAGGTTCATAGGTTCATACTAGGCTATCTGCCCTAGGGCATTTATAAGCCTAGCCAGAGTTGTGTGGCTTTCACCACCCCTTAGGTTGAAGAATACTATACCCATTAGTTTGCCGTGCCTCTGTCCAGCAGTGATACAGAGATGATCCCCAGGGTAAACCTACGATCTCCCATCCACTGGTCAAGATTCCTCTTGAACAGAGCCAGCGAGGTGCTCTCTCTCACATGGACCGGGATTCTGTTCCACAGCATATGGAGTCCCTGGGTGATGAATCTGTCCCTCCAGCACGTCCTATTTATATCCGTGTTGAGGTTTAAGTCTCTTGCTTTTGTGGCTCTGGTGGATTTGGATTTTTTGAGGTGGAGCATGTCCATTAATTCCGGGTTGGACATGGCCTTGTATGTCAGGCACAGGTCACCTCTGAGCAGACGGTATGTGACTGAATAGAGCTGGAGATGTTCTTCATCTCACATTGCTGCAGTCCTTACATATGGGTAGTCCGCTGTCCTCGGTCGGCCCGAATACCAAAGTATTAGGCTGACGTCGGTCAAGGCGCTTAAAACTGACATCAGGACGTCAGGGTACAAAAGCGCATGACCGACGTCATTTCCTCAGTCTTTTTTGCCGCATGGTCCGATGCAGAAGCAGCGTTGCAAGTGCCGTTCGGCGTTCTGAAATTTTTCGAATTTGGAGTTTCAGACCGAATCCAAGTTGGCTAAGTACCCCGTTGGGGAATATTTTGGTTTTTTCTTGCCTTAGTGTTTTACCGGATGTCAGAAAAAGTGAATAACTGTATTTCTTGTGGGATACCGCATAGGGATTATCATTCTTTGTGTATTCCTTGTTTGGGGCCTGAGCACGACGTTGTTGGGTGTCGCTTTTGTGCTAGGTTCAATAAACGCACTATTAAGCGAAGGTTGGATTGTGCTAGGCTGGTCTTTGGGAAGCGGTGCAATTATAATATGCCGTCGGATTCTCCGGCCGCTTCTAAGAGGCGCAAAGACAAAGCTGTTAAACCCAGGCAAGATGAGTCCGTTCGGACGCCGGTTCTTTAGAGGCTGCAGAGGAACCGGTGGATGCGGCGGAGACTTCTCTGGAGTCTCAGGGGGAGACTTTGATTTTGCAGGAGGTGGTCTCTCAGGAGGCAGGTCAGGCTGAAGGGGCTTCTCAAGTTACTGTACTCCCCTCCCTTCCTAGGGTGGTTAGGCCTTCTCCTTCTGTTTCCAAGGCTTCTCCCAGAGGCAGGCCAGTTTTGGCTTCTGTTGGTGTCACTCCTAGTTCAGCAGGGTCTGTGCCTAAGACGCACATGCTTAAAATGGCAGAAGATTTGATTACTCTGATTAGAGGTTCTTTGCCCCCTCCTGATAAGAGGCCTAGGGTGGAGCCAGAGTTGGGAAGTTTTGAGCAGGCTTCGGATGTTTCAGAGTCTTCAGCTGAAGACTTGCAGGAGTACTCTCCTTATTCTGATGCAGATGATTCCACTCCTTCTGCTTCTCCTCCAGAGGCTTTTTCTTTTTCAGAGACACTTCATTCTATGAGGGAACATTTTAAGTGGGAAGGTCAGGACTTCTCTGATTCTCGTAAAAGGCTTAGGGAATTTTTGCTGTTACCCCAGCATAGGCCCTTGGCTATACCCCTGTTCTGGATGTTGTGGAAGATGTGTTTGCAGAGGCTTCACTTAATCCTGATTCTCTGCCTCCTGCTCCTGTTAAACCGGATAGGTATTACAGGGTGCCTGAGGCTCATAAATATCTTTATAAGAGTCCTAGGGCGGACCCAGAAACTATTAGTCAGGGACCTAAGGGTGTCAAGGCCTCTGTTGTAAAAAATCCGGTTCCTCTAGATAAAGAAGCCAGAGCTTTGGATAGATGGGGAAAGAAGGTCTATACATCTTCTACCTTAGCTATGAGGGCTTTGAATTGCCAGTTTCATATGTTGAAATATCAAAACTTTCTTCTTTCTCAATTGAAGTCTAAGGTGGATGCTCTGGCGGAAGGCATTGAGTGTAAGGAATTACAAGATTTGATGCATGTCTCTGAACAGGTGGGTAAGCATTCATTACAGTGTGGTTTTGATGCTGTGCAGGCCTCGACTAGGGTGGCTGCCACTGGCTCAGTTCTTCGCAGGCACGCCTGGCTGAAGGATCAGAATTTATCTGACCATGTTAAGACAAGGATTTTGGATGCTCCTTTGCAGTCTGATGTGTTGTTTGGTTCACCTGTGGAGTCAGTCTTGAAGAAAATGGAAGACAAGGCTAAGTCTATGCAGGCTGTTAAAGATTTTTTGCAAGTTCAGCCTCCGAAGTTTAGTAGGAATTGGCCTGCTAAGGGGTGGACTTATCCTTCTTATGATTCTCAGTCTAGGGGTAGATCTAGACGTGGTAGGGGCAGAGCTCAGAGTTCTTTCAGACCTAGAACAGGGAGTTCACCTGCACAATCTTCGGGTGAGGGCAGGGGCCAGTCCTTTCGTAAACAGGCCCAATGACCTACTTTTCAGCTGCCAGATCCTTCTTGCCTGGCAGCACCTTTGGGAGGAAGGTTAGCACTCTTCAAGGAAAATTGGATGTTGATTACCCAAGACAAATGGGTATTGGATATCGTACACCAGGGTTACAAGTTTTATTTCCATACCTTGCCTCCTTTCAAAGGCATGCCGGACGTTCCTCCTCAGCAAAGACTAGAGGCTCACAAACAAATTTCTCTACTACTTCAAATAGGGGCCATACAACCGGTCCCTCTGCCAGAAGTGGGCCTAGGATTTTATTCTCGCCTGTTTCTAGTACCAAAGAAAGGAAACACGTGGAGACCAATTTTGGATTTATCTATCCTCAACACATATCTGGACATTCCCAAGTTCAAAATGTTGACGTTACAACAGCTTTTACCTCTGCTGGGCATAGATCACTGGATGGTGACTCTGGATCTCAAGGAAGCTTACCTTCATGTTCCTATCAGGCCCAGTTGCAGGAAGTATCTGCGTTTTCGGGCTGGGACTTCACATTATCAGTTCTCTGCATTGCCCTTTGGCTTATCTACTGCGCTCAGAGTGTTCACGAAAGTTCTGGCTCCAGTGGTAGCTTTCTTCCGGCTAAGAGGAATACAAATCTATCCTTATTTGGACGATTTCCTGATTCTGGCCCAAGAAAAGGACGAGCTTCTTCATTTACAGTATGTGATGGCAGTGTTAAGATGCCTGGGGTATTCTGTGAATGAAATAAAGTCCAGTCTAGTACCCTCTCAGGACATGTGCTTTCTGGGTGTGAGACTGAATACAGCATCCCAGATGGCCTTTTTGACCCCGGACAAACAAAAGAATCTTTCTCTTTACTTCCACCAATTGTCTCGTCAGTCCAGGCTGACTGCAAGGACAGTCCTTCAAGCCTTGGGGTTCATGGCATCTTGTATTCTGGTACTTCCCAATGCCAAACTGCATATGAGGAAGCTACAGTGGTATCTCAAGAATGTATGGACACAGCACTGCCAAGATTTGGACACTGTCATTCAGATAATACCTTGCATTCAAAAGGAATTTTTGTGGTGGGCTCAGGAATGTCACCTAAACAAGGGACTCTCTGTGACCCCGGCCAGAGGCGAGTCAGATTATAACGACAGATGCCTCAGACAAAGCTTGGGGAGCTCATCTAAATGGAAAATGGGTACAAGACACGTGGCCTGCCAGACTTCAACATCTACATATCAACTTGAAGGAGATGTTAGCAGTCCAATTTGCATTGATAGCTTTCAGGGATTTACTTCTTCCAGGGCAGGTGTTGATTCAAACAGACAACACAACTGTCATGTGGTACATCAACAAGCAAGGGGGAACGCATTCTTATCCTCTATGCAGACAAGCAATGATTTTATGGGAGACTGCTCTCAGTTTACAGCTAAATCTTCAGGCAAGGTTTCTGCCAGGAGCACAGAACTCCTTAGCAGATGTGTTGAGCAGACAAATTATGGATCCCCACGAGTGGAAATTGGATCCTCATGTATTTCAGAGATTGACAGTGTTATGGGGAACTCCAGACATAGATCTGTTCGCTTCTCCACTAAATGCTGCCAAAGTTTTGCACAAAAAGGTTTCATCCCACAGCTTGGAAAGTGGATGCTCTCTCTTTCAATTGGAGCAATCTTCACGTGTTTGCCTTTCCACCTCTGCCTCTCCTTCCAAAGGTACTGCTGAAGGTCAGACAGGACAAGCCAAACATGATTTTAATAGCTCCAGATTGGCCTCGACAGCACTGGTACCCATTACTGAGAAGTCTGGTACAGGAGCCTCCATGGCGTTTGCCTTCGATTCCTCACCTGCTGTCTCAGGAGAACAGTCATTTACTCAATGTCAAACTTCATTCTCTACATCTGACAGCCTGGCATATTCTGTTCTAAACCCTGGAGGGTCTCAGCTTCCACAACAAGTTTTGAATGTTATTTTGGAGGCCAGAAGGCCTAGTACAAGGAAAGTTTACGCAGATAAATGGAGGAGATTTTATTTTGGAGTACAGCAAAGGACTTTGATGTTTCTAAACCTAATTTAAGTGTTGCGCTTCAATACCTTACTGAGTTATTGGACAAAGGTTTGTCCTTCTATAAAGGTTCATGCTGCAGCAATTTCTGCTCACTATGACTGTGACCCACCATTATTTTCTCAGCCTTTGTTTAAGCAATTCCTTAGAGGGGCAAAGAATATAAGACCTCCACGTAGAGCTCCTACTCCTGCTTGGGATCTCAATTTTGTGTTGGAGAAACTCACTCTACAATCTTTTGAGCCTGCAGCATCGGCAGAGTTGAAATATTTATCATGGAAGACTGCTTTTTTGTTGGCCATTACCTCTGCGAGTATGCTTTTTGAATTTCAGGCCCTTTTGGCAGTTGAGCCTTTCTTAATTTTCCACAAGGATAGGGTGTCTTTGTACTAACCCTTCTTTTATGCCTAAAGTGGTTTCTAGTGTGGCTTTAAACCAAACTATTCATTTGCCTACTTTTTATGCAAACCGCCAAAATAAAGGGGAAAGGATTTTGCACACTTTGGATATACACAGAGAGTTGCGATATTATTTGAGTAGAACTAATGGGTTCAGGCAGTCTCAGCAGTTGCTTGTTTGTTTTGCGTTGATTTCTCAGGGCAAACCTGTTTCAAAACAAACTATTTCTAAGTGGATTGGTTTTGTATTGCTTTCTGTTATTCCCATCATGGTAAGGAGATTCCAGCTGGGATTAGGCCTCATTCGACTAGGCCTACTGCCACTTCTACAGCTTTTTAAGGGGTGGCTACTAAAGATATTTTGGAAGCAGCTACTTGGAGTTCAGTGCATACTTTCTCTAAGCATTACCACCTTCCACTTTACTCTAAATCTAGGGCTGGATTTGCCACTGCAATTTTACAGGGCATTTTGGCAGCTCCTAATGCTTTCTAGTTTTGCCATCCTCCCTTACCTCTGCTTTGGGATTCTACCCATATGTAAGGACTGCAGCAATGTGAGATGAAGAACATAGTACAGTTTTGTACCTACCATAAATGTAGATGTTCAAGATCCACATTGCTGCAGTCAACCCTCCCTCCTTCCCTCTGTTGATGAAGGTGGTGGTGTGGTTTGTGTTGTACATATTGTAAATATGGTTAGTGCACGGGTGGTTGGTTAGTTTTTGCTGTTTTTTTGGCTTTGGCCTTTCTTGTTAGGGCCTTCTGACATCTGGGGCAAGAAAAGACTGAGGAAATGACGTCGGTCATGCGCTTTTGTACCCTGACGTCCTGATGTCAGTTTTAAGCGCCTTGACCGACGTCAGCCTAATACTTTGGTATTCGGGCCGACCGAGGACAGCGGACTACCCATATGTAAGGACTGCAGCAATGTGGATCTTCGAACATCTACATTTATGATGGGTACAAAACTGTACTTTTCTTCAGTCGGGCAGCATATGGCATATTTTTGAGCCCCTTTATCCTTTTGGTGAGGAACTTTTGGGGTCTTTCCAATTGCTGCAGGTGTCGGGTAAGATACATTCCGAATGGGGCATTGTACTCCATCATTGGTCTGATAAGTGAAGAGTACAGGGGAACAGTGACCTCTCTTGATCAGGATGTGAATCCCTTCATAATCAGGTGGGCAATGTAGAAGATCCTCCTAACCACTTTGGCAATGTGAGTGTCAAAAGAAAGGTTACTGTCAACTTGGGTCCCCAGGTCCCTGATAACCTCTTCTGTGCTTAATGGATTGCCACCTATGTGGTAACTTGGGGTTACCTTGTTTTTACCAAAGGGTATGACTATACATTTTTTGGCGTTTAGCTTAAGGCCATGGCTCTGGCACCAGTTATCCGTTTCTATGAGACCTCCCTGAAGGATATCTGTGTCTGGATTTTCAACTATGGCGCCCAGTTTGCAGTCATCTGCAAACTTTGTCAGCCACAATCCTCCTATGTTTGCCTGCACTTCTGAAAAGTAGATGCCGAACAAGAGGGGGCCCAGGACTGAGCCCTGTGGGACACCGCTTGTGACTGGCTTGGAGTCTGACATAGCACCAGCAACTCTAACCCTGTGGGTTCTGTCCTTGAGCCAGTTTGCAACCCATCTTGTGACATATGGGTTTACATTTAAGCTGGTGAGCTTTTCTATGATACCCGAGTGGGGTATTGTGTCGAAAGCTTTTGCAAGGTCAAGGTAGGCTGTGTGAACTGCCTTACCCTCATCAATGGCCTTGGTGACTGTTTCAAAAAAGTCGACCAAGTTCAAGAGGCATGATCTGCCCTTGACAAAGCCGAATTGGGTAGGATCCAATGTCTGTAGGTCCCCTATATCTTTATTTATGAGTTCCATTATGATCCTCTCCATAGCTTTGCAGACCAGGCTTGTTAAGCTTACGGGGCAGTAATTACCAGGGTCCGTAGAAGCCCCGCCTTTGTGGAGTGGGACCACAGTTGCCGTACGTCACTCTTTGGGTACATATCCTGTGGTAAGGCTAAGATTAAACAGCAGCCTTATGTGTGGGTTTAGTTCCTCATTGAGTTTGTGTAGCACACAGCCGTGGACACCATCCGGTCCCATTGATGCTGTGTTTTTAGCTTTAGAGAGAGCAGCTCTCACCTGGGCATTTGAGATGATTGGGAGGCTACACTCTGCTGGGATAGATATTTCTCCTTTTGGGGGGGAGGGAGGGGATACATTTTCACTGAACCTGTCTGCCAGTATGTTTGCAATGTCTGTGGGTTCAGTGATTTTTGTATCATTTTGGACTAATTCTGAGCATATCTGGGAGTTTCCACCCAGATTTCTAACATAGGTAAAGAAGGCCTTATGATTGTCTTTTGAGTCCTTGGCGATTTTTCTCTCAAAGTTGGCCTTGGATGATTTTATGAGTGATCGTAGTGTTTTACTAGTATTGATCAGAGATGTCTTCCCTTTTAGGGATTTTGCTCTATCTTGTAGTAGCTTTCACCTCTTGTTGTAAAGTTTGTTTATGGCTGGGGTCCACAAGATCGGGTGCTTGCCTTTGGTGGAAAGGGTCTTGATTTTATTTGGGATTGCTTGATCCATGCAATCCTGGAGGTGCTCGTAGAAAGCATTTATAAGGGATTCAGCAGCGTGGGTTGTGGTTTCCAATGGCTCAGGGGCCTTGAAGGATACCACACCAGTCTTAAGAAGTGTGAAGTTGGCTTTTGAGAAGTTCTTCCCTGTGGTCTTTTTTGTTGGGGGTGGGGGCGGGATGTGGATCTCCAGTGAGATTAGTTTATGGTCTGATCTCACCAATGAGGGATAATATACTTCCGGTGTGGAGCATTTTGTCCCCATGTTTGTGATGATCAGGTCTAGTATATTTTCACCTCTTGTGGGAATGGTGACAGGTTGTTCCATAGCATTTGAGTTTATGAACTCCAGGAACCTTTGGGCTAGGGTATTGGGGCTTGAGTAATGTTCCCAGTCTGTTTGGGTAGTTGAAGTCACCCAATATGATGGTGTTTGGAGAGACATTTATACTCTCCAGTGTCTTCAGGAAGGCTGTGTGGGGTTCCTGAGTTTGAGAGGGTGGCCTGTAACATGCTACAAACTGTAGAGCAGTTTTGCCTATGGTTAATTGCACCTGAATGGTCTCTGATGCTTCGTGAGTTGCCACCAGCCTGGAGGTGTGGGTATCCTTGATGAATATGGATACACCCCCTCCTTTTGTGGTACGTCCAGGTTTTGGGGCCGAACGCATGATATGAGGTAAAACCTGATAGTGCGGGTGCTCTCAGGAGCCTTGAACCAGGTTTCAGTCACAGCACAGACATCGATGTTCTCCATACTGAGGAGGGCTTGAGGGCATGCATCTTGAGATTTAGACTTCTGGCATTGAGGAGCATTACCCTTAGTTTTTTCCATTATTGTTTTCTAGGCGGGCGTGGGTTTAGAATTTGAGCCTTGTCTAAAAAAGGCACTATGGGGTGGCAAGAGCCTTTCCCAATATCCGAAACCCAGGGTGACAGGTGCAAGCCGTCCCTTGTGAAGCAGCGTGGCTTGTCAAGCATGTCATTCCAGGCAGACAGACATTGGATCCCCTTAGAATGACACCAGAAATTAAGCCAATTATTAAAACTGATCATTTTGTCTCTGTATTGTGGCATCATTCTTGGTGAAGGTAGGATACTGCTCAGGGTCAGGGTCATACCAGCCTGGGCTACATAATCTGAGAGCTCCTTTATGTCTCTCTTCATGTAGTCCAGGGAGGTACATCTCAGGTCATTCACACCGGCATGGACAATGACCGAGTCATACTTGTACTTGCTGTGGAGTGACCTGAGTGCTTGTGTTATGTGGCTGATTCTAGCGCCCGACAGGCAGCTTACTATGACCCTCTCCTTGTTCAGTCTGGTGAGTGGGACGTCAGTGTGTCTGACTATGGAGTCACCTATGACAAGTGTGTCTGGCATTGTGTTTGGCCTTGAGGACTGTGACTGATTTGATTTGCACACTGACTTTGTGATCTATGTGTTGCTTGTGTTATGTCATGAGGTGGCAGTTGTTTGGGTGTCTGCTTTGGAGGCCTCTGCTGTTTTGGTAGATTTTTGATCAGTGCCTTCGAGTATGTCTGTGTGTTTGTGTTTGATTTGTAGTTGTGATAGTTCTATGTGAGACTGGGTTTATGGTGTGTGTGGTTACCTTCTCCTCCTGTCTGGTTTTGCCAGTCCTGAGTTGAGAGAGCTCAGCCTCCAGTTTGGCTATATAGTTGCATCTCTCGCATGTATTTGTGTTTTGTGGGAGGAGGAGAGGGTTGTCTTTGTACATGAGGCAATTGTAACATTGCCTCAATATTCCCAGATTCACCATCTGAGCAGGAGAGGACGCTAGCAACTGACCCTTTGACATGCTAGAAGAAATGAAAAAGTTTGCTGTGTAACGGAGTCAGAAAGGACCTATAGGGAAGTGGGTACTCAAGGGAGTTTTAAGCTAGTGAAGTACTTTGTATAATATAGAAGTGCTTTACCTGACTAAAAAATGCTTTAGGAACAAGTGCTGAGCTTTACAGATAGAGAATAGACTGTTTAGATTACAAGTAGAGCAGATGTTCTTCATCTCACATTGCTGCAGTCCTTACATATGGGTAGTCCGCTGTCCTCGGTCGGCCCGAATACCAAAGTATTAGGCTGACGTCGGTCAAGGCGCTTAAAACTGACATCAGGACGTCAGGGTACAAAAGTGCATGACCGACGTCATTTCCTCAGTCTTTTTTGCCGCATGGTCCGATGCAGAAGCAGCGTTGCAAGTGTCGTTCGGCGTTCTGAAATTTTTCGAATTCGGAGTTTCAGACCGAATCCAAGTTGGCTAAGTACCCCGTTGGGGATTATTTTTGTTTTTTCTTGCCTCAGTGTTTTACCGGATGTCAGAAAAAGTGAATAACTGTATTTCTTCTGGGAAACAGATACCACATAGGGATTATCATTCTTTGTGTATTCCTTGTTTGGGGCCTGAGCACGACGTTGTTGGGTGTCGCTTTTGTGCTAGGTTCAATAAACGCACTATTAAGCGAAGGTTAGATTGTGCTAGGCTGGTCTTTGGGAAGCGGTGCAATTATAATATGCCGTCGGATTCTCCAGCGCCCGCTTCTGCGAAGAAGCGCAAAGACAAAGCAGTTAAACCCAGGCAAGATGAGTCGTCCGTTCCGGACGCCGGTTCTTTAGAGGCTTCAGTGGAACCGGTGGTTCCAACGGAGACTTCTCTGGAGTCTCAGGGGGAGACTTTGATTTTGCAGGAGGTAGTCTCTCAGGAGGCAGGTCAGGCTGAAGGGGCTTCTCAAGTTACTGTACTCCCCTCCCTTCCTAGGGTGGTTAGGCCTTCTCCTTCGGTTTCCAAGGCTTCTCCCAGAGGCAGGCCAGTTTTAGCCCCTGTTGGGGTCACTCCTAGTTCAGCAGGGTCTGTGCCTAAGAAGCACATGCTTAAAATGGCAGAAGATTTGATTACTCTGATTAGAGGTTCTATGCCCCCTCCTGATAAGAGGCCTAGGGTGGAGCCAGAGTTGGGAAGTTTTGAACAGGCTTCGGATGTTTCAGAGTCTTCGGCTGAAGACTTGCAGGAGTACTCTCCTTATTCTTATTCTGATGCAGATGATTCCACTCCTTCTGCTTCTCCTCCAGAGGATTTTTCTTTTTCAGAGACACTTCATTCTATGAGGGAACATTTTAAGTGGGAAGGTCAGGACTTCTCTGATTCTAGGAAAAGGCTTAGGAGTTTTGCTGTTACCCCAGCATAGGCCTTTGGCTATACCCCCTGTTCTGGATGTTGTGGAAGATGTGTTTGCAGAGGCTTCACTTAATCCTGATTCTCTGCCGCCTGCTCCTGTTAAGCCCGATAGGTATTACAGGGTGCCTGAGGCTCACAAATATCTTTATAAGAGTCCTAGGGCGGACCCAGAAACTATTAGTCAGGGACCTAAGGGTGTCAAGGCCTCTATTGTAAAAAATCCGGTTCCTCTAGATAAAGAAGCCAGAGCTTTGGATAGATGGGGAAAGAAGGTCTATACATCTTCTACCTTAGCTATGAGGGCTTTGAATTGCCAGTTTCATATGTTGAAATATCAAAACTTTCTTCTTTCTCAATTGAAGTCTAAGGTGGATGCTCTGGCGGAAGGCATTGAGTGTAAGGAATTGCAAGATTTGGTGCATGTCTCTGAACAGGTGGGTAAGCATTCATTACAGTGTGGTTTTGATGCTGTGCAGGCCTCATCTAGGGTGGCTGCCACTGGTTCAGTTCTTCGCAGGCACGCCTGGTTGAAGGATCAGAATTTATCTGACCATGTTAAGACAAGGATTCTGGATGCTCCTTTGCAGTCTGATGTGTTGTTTGGTTCACCTGTGGAGTCAGTCTTGAAGAAAATGGAAGACAAGGCTAAGTCTATGCAGACTGTTAAAGATTTTTTGCAAGTTCAGCCTCCGAAGTTTAGTAGGAATTGGCCTGCTTAAGGGGTGGACGTATCCTTATGATTCTCAGTCTAGGGGTAGATCTAGACGTGGTAGGGGCAGAGCTCAGAGTTCTTTCAGGCCTAGAACAGGGAGTTCCCCTGCACAATCTTTGGGGGAGGGCAGGGGCCAGTCCTTTCGTAAACAGGCCCAATGACCTACTTTTTCAGCTGCCAGATCCTTCTTGCCTGGCAGCACCTTTGGGAGGAAGGTTAGCACTCTTCAAGGAAAATTGGATGTTGGTTACCCAAGACAAATGGGTATTGGATATCATACACCAGGGTTACAAGTTTTATTTCCATACCTTGCCTCCTTTCAAAGGCATGCCGGACGTTCCTCCTCAGCAAAGACTAGAGGCTCGCAAACAAATTTCTCTACTACTTCAAATAGGGGCCATACAACCGGTCCCTCTGCCAGAAGTGGGCCTAGGAATTTATTCTCGCCTGTTTCTAGTACCAAAGAAAGGAAACACGTGGAGACCAATTTTGGACCGATCCATCCTCAACACATCTGGACATTCCCAAGTTCAAAATGTTAACGTTACAACAGCTTTTACCTCTGCTGGGCAAAGATCACTGGATGGTAACCCTGGATCTCAAGGAGGCTTACCTTCATGTTCCTATCAGGCCCAGTTGCAGGAAGTATCTGTGTTTTCGGGCTGGGACTTCACATTATCAGTTCTCTGCATTGCCCTTTGGCTTATCTACTGCGCCCAGAGTGTTCACGAAGGTTCTGGCTCCAGTGGTAGCTTTTTTCAGGCTAAGAGGAATACAGATCTATCCTTATTTGGACGATTGCCTGATACTGGCCCAAGAAAAGGTCGAACTTCTTCATCATTTACAGTATGTGATTGCAGTGCTAAGATGCCTGGGGTATTCTGTGAACGAAATAAAGTCCAGTCTAGTACCCTCTCAGGACATGTGCTTTCTGGGTGTGAGACTGAATACAGCATCCCAGATGGCCTTTTTGACCCCGGACAAACAAAAGAATCTTTCTCTTTACTTCCATCAGTTGTCTCATCAGTCCAGGCTGACTGCAAGGACAGTCCTTCAAGCCTTGGGGTTCATGGCATCTTGTATTCTGGTACTTCCCAATGCCAAACTGCATATGAGGAAGCTACAATGGTATCTCAAGAATGTATGGACACAGCACTGCCAGGATTTGGACACTGTCATTCAAATAATACCTTGCATTCAAAAGGAATTTTTGTGGTGGGCTCAGGAATGTCACCTAAACAAGGGACTCTCTGTGACCCGGCCAGAGGCGAGTCAGATTTTAACGACAGATGCCTCAGACAAAGCTTGGGAGCTCATCTACATGGAAAATGGGTACAAGACACATGGCCTGCCAGACTTCAACATCTACATATCAACTTGAAGGAGATGTTAGCAGTCCAATTTGCATTGATAGCTTTCAAGGATTTACTTCTTCCAGGGCAGGTGTTGATTCAAACAGACAACACAACTGTCATGTGGTACATCAACAAGCAAGGGGAACGATTCTTATCCTCTATGCAGACAAGCAATGATTTTGTGGGAGACTGCTCTCAGTTTACAGCTAAATCTTCAGGCAAGGTTTCTGCCAGGAGCACAGAACTCCTTAGCAGATGTGTTGAGCAGACAAATTATGGATCCCCACGAGTGGAAATTGGATCCTCATGTATTTCAGAGATTGACAGTGTTATGGGGAACTCCAGACATAGATCTGTTCGCTTCTCCACTAAATTACCAGCTGCCAAAGTTTTGCACAAAAAGGTTTCATCCATCGGCTTGGAAAGTGGATGCTCTCTCATTCAATTGGAGCAATCTTCACGTGTATGCCTTTCCACCTCTGCCTCTCCTCCCAAAGGTACTGCTGAAGGTCAGACAGGACAAGCCAAACATGATTTTAATAGCTCCGGATTGGCCTCGACAGCACTGGTACCCATTACTGAGAAGTCTGGTACAGGAGCCTCCATGGCCTTTGCCTTCGATTCCTCACCTGCTGTCTCAGGAGAACAGTCATTTACTCAATGTCAAACTTCATTCTCTACATCTGACAGCCTGGCATATTCTGTTTTAAACCCTGGAGGGTCTCAGCTTCCACAACAAGTTTTGAATGTTATTTTGGAGGCCAGAAGGCCTAGTACAAGTAAAGTTTACGCAGATAAATGGAGGAGATTTTTATTTTGGAGTACTGCAAAGGATTTTGATGTTTCTAAACCTAATTTGTGTTGCGCTTCAATACCTTACTGAGTTATTGGACAAAGGTTTGTCCTTCTCCTCTATAAAGGTTCATGCTGCAGCAATTTCTGCTCACTATGACTGTGACCCACCATTATTTTCTCAGCCTTTGTTTAAGCAATTCCTTAGAGGGGCAAAAATATAAGACCCCACGTAGAGCTCCTACTCCTGCTTGGGATCTCAATTTTGTGTTGGAGAAACTCACTCTACAACCTTTTGAGCCTGCAGCATCGGCAGAGTTGAAATATTTATCTTGGAAGACTGCTTTTTTGTTGGCCATTACCTCTGCAGAAGGGTTTCTGAATTACAGGCCCTTATGGCAGTTGAGCCTTTCTTAATTTTCCACAAGGACAGGGTGTCTTTAGCGTACTAACCCTTCTTTTATGCCTAAAGTGGTTTCTAGTGTGGCTTTAAACCAAACTATTCATTTGCCTACTTTTTATGCAACCCCCAAAATAAAGGGGAAAGGATTTTGCACACTTTGGATATACACAGACAGTTGCGATATTATTTGAGCAGAACTAAAGTGTTCAGGCAGTCTCAGCAGTTGTTTGTTTCTTTTGCTTTGGGTTCTCAGGGCAAACCTGTTTCAAAACAAACTATTTCTAAGTGGATTGGGTTTTGTATTGCTTTCTGTTATTCCCATCATGGTAAGGAGATTCCAGCTGGGATTAGGCCTCATTCCACTAGGGCTACTGCCACTTCTACAGCCTTTTTAAGGGGGGTGGCTACTAAAGATATTTTGGAAGCAGCTACTTGGAGTTCAGTGCATACTTTCTCTAAGCATTACCACCTTCCACTTTACTCTAAATCTAGGGCTGGATTTGCAACTGCAATTTTGCATGTTGGCAGCTCCTAATTCCTTATAGTTTTGCCATCCTCCCTTACCTCTGCTTTGGGATTCTACCCATATGTAAGGACTGCAGCAATGTGAGATGAAGAACATAGTACAGTTTTGTACCTACCATAAATGTAGATGTTCGAAGATCCACATTGCTGCAGTCCAATTTACCCTCCCTCCTTCCCCTCTGTTGTTGAAGGTGGTGGTGTGGTTGGTGTTGTACATAGTGTAAATATGGTTAGTGCACGGGTGGTTGGTTAGGTTTTGCTGGTTTTTGGCTTTGGCCTTTCTTGTTAGGGCCTTCTGACATCTGGGGCAAGAAAAGACTGAGGAAATGACGTCGGTCATGCGCTTTTGTACCCTGACGTCCTGATGTCAGTTTTAAGCGCCTTGACCGACGTCAGCCTAATACTTTGGTATTCGGGCCGACCGAGGACAGCGGACTACCCATATGTAAGGAATGCAGCAATGTGGATCTTCGAACATCTACATTTATGGTAGGTACAAAACTGTACTTTCTAAGGGGAAAAAATGAAGAGCAGACTTTACGGAGCCAGAAACAGTTTAACCGGCGCTGCCCGATGGTGCTCTAGTGGCAACTCCGCGCTAAATGCAGAAAAGGCAATCAGTCAGTAGTACAGGCTAGCACACTTTAGTGGGCAGCCAAACAATTAAATTAAACAGCAAACAAACACTTTTCGACTTGAATTAGACTTAATTTCGACTAAAATGTACTTTTAACTGCAGATAATAAAAAATGCAATAAACTATGAAAACAGTTAAAGCTTGCTCTAGGTAAGCAGTAGAAGGTAAAACAAATATAAAAAAACAGCAGGATTCTTAATCAGGAAAGCAGTCGCTTTTTTCAGTTCTCTGTAGCCAGGAAGACTCAACAGGACCACTTGGAGCTGTGTCTGAGCAATATGACTTCAAAAAAATGCCAGAGGCAGATTTTAACCTGGGAACTTCAAAAGAGCTAGAAATGGTCCAAAATGACAAATTACTACAGCTTCTTGTGCTGAGGTCACTTCCCTCAAGGGCAGGTTCCTCTAGATAAAGAAGCCAGAGCTTTAGATAGATGGTTGAAGAAGGTCTATACATCTTCTACCTTAGCTATGAGGGCTTTGAATTGCCAGTTTCATATGTTGAAATATCAAAACTTTCTTCTTTCTCAATTGAAGTCTAGGGTGGATGCTCTGGCGGAAGGCATTGAGTGTAAAGAATTACAAGATTTGGTGCATGTCTCTGAACAGGTGGGTAAGCATTCATTACAGTGTGGTTTTGATGCTGTGCAGGCCTCGTCTAGGGTGGCTGCCACTGGCTCAGATGTTACGTTGTCAATCTCGCCTTCATTCTTGCTGGATGGGTTCGGAGCCGATCCTCGGCTCCGACTCGGCACTTGCTTTAGCTCGAGAACTCCTTTTACCAGCTCGAGGCGACCCTATATCCCATGATGCAAGGCGGAACTACCCCAGATCTCGTTTGCCGCTTAGCGAAAGAAGTCTCCTTTGCCAGCTGAGGTAAGTTTTTTCTTGTTAAAGAAGAAAAAGTTTAGTTAGGGGTTTAATTTTTCCCTTTAGTGTTAGTTAGCCTGTACTTAGTACAGCCCACCCTATTCCCTTCCTTTTAAACTTTTAAAATAGTTTTTTCAGTTTAAAGTTTTAGTCAGGCCTAGTTCCCCAAGTTATTCCCTTCCTGTGTGTCTGTGTAGGGATTAAGTTGTGTGTTTGTGGGGACTGTTTGTGTATATCCTTTTAGGATGTCTAGGGAAGGCAAGGTCTCAGGCTTCAAGAAGTGTGACCAGTGCTGTCAGAAAATGTCCCTGACAGACGGTCACACTTCTTGTGTGTATTGCCTGGGGCCTTTGCACCTGCAGGACTCCTGTGCGTTGTGTCATGCCTTTAGCCAGAGAGTCCTGCAGGAAAGGAGGAACAAATTGATCCTCCGAGGTTTATTAAAACCTGAAGGTTCTCCTCCTAAGCCAGGGGCAGGAAAACCTCTTAAGCCACCGAAGGCTCAGGCTACAGTGTCCAAGCCTCCTCCGGTGGCTCCGGTTCCGTCGGAGCCGATATCGGCTCCGGCTGGAGCCGATACTACTTCTGCTAGAGTAGTGGGTTCGGTGCCGGCCGGCTCAGATACCCTGACTACTGTTGCCTTGTCGGCTCCGGCTGGAGCCGACATTTTATCCAGCATCGGAGCCGAGAGATCCTCGGCTCCATCTGGGGTTCAAGGGACTTCGGCTCCGATGGCTCCGGCCCGTAAGAGATCCCGGTCCCCTTCGATACTAAGTATTCACTCGGCTCCGGGGTCTCCTCTTTTGTCGGAGCGGAGCCATCGGAGCCGATCTTCGAGATCTTCCAGGCTGTCTGACCACGATTTGGAGAGGGTGGTAAGCAGGCTGTTGAAATCTCAGGCACTGGCCCAAATGCTCCATAGCCCGTCTCAACAGACTTCGGCTATAGCCCCATTCTTGAGATTCCTCCTCCGACTCCACACCAGAGTTCGGGCGGAGCTTCTTGGGACAGCGACTGTTTCGATGCCGGAGCCGATAAATCCTTCGGCTCCGTCATCCTCTGCTCCGATCTCCTCCTTGAGACCTTCCTTGGAGGGATCCGGTCGTCGGGTTTCCACTGTCGGCTCCGAGGGGGCTAGTGGCATCGGACCCTTGTCCGACCCCGCTCTCCCTCTCGGGGCTTCGGCTTTGGTAAGCTCGGCGCCGACATCGGCCTCGGAGCCTTCTCTCTCCTTGGAGCCGACCATTCCTGTTTCTTCGGAGCAGGTGTGTTCAGGCCTCCCGGGGAGAGGAGCCTTTGAGGTGATGAGCAGTGTCCTGGCCTCTGAGCCTGGTCAACGGTCTATCCCTCTAGCTCCTCCCTCATCAGTGCCTGCAGATGCCTCTTGCCAGCCTCTTGCTCTCAGGCCCAGGGATCCATCGCCCCAGGTTTCTCCACTGGGAATTTCCTCCTCTTCCGAGGTTTCTCCTGACCCTGCAGGGGAACCCCCTTGGAAGAGGACGTGTAAGAGGAAACACACAGACTCCCCTGAGTCTACTACATCTGATACCGACTTAGATGAGTCTGAGGGTTCCCCACGGTCCCCCTC
Source organism: Protopterus annectens (assembly GCF_019279795.1). Classification (NCBI taxonomy): domain Eukaryota; kingdom Metazoa; phylum Chordata; order Ceratodontiformes; family Protopteridae; genus Protopterus; species Protopterus annectens. The sequence goes on along the minus strand of NC_056729.1, from coordinate 1,717,907,464 downwards.
TGAGGATGTCTCATTTTCAGACATCCTTGAGCTCCTCAAACAGAGGGGGAATTGGCCCTCCATTGACCCCTCCGAGGATGAGTCGGTATACCTGGAGGCTTTTGGATCCCGACCCTCCACCTCCTGGGTGTCTCCGCCTTTCGACCCACTCATGCAAGTAGTGGCTCGGAAGGCGTGGCTCCAGATTCTGTGGAACCTGTCCCCAGGAGACCATCCAAGTTCATCACGGCCCCTTCGGACAAACAGTTCCTGTCCAAAGGTGTCTCTGTGGATGCTATGGTGGTGGCGGCGGCCACTAAGAAGGAACTGGCGGATCCTTCAGTACCTGTCCATCCTCCTAATAAGGATTCTAGGACCATGGACAGGTATGGAAAGCGGATGTTTTCTTCAGCTACCTTTGCTATGCGTTCGCTGAATTACCTTTGTCACTTCACCAGGCTTCAACGAGATATTCTCAAGGAACTGGGAGAAGTAGTCCAGGATCCTTCGCTGCTGGGGCTCAGGAAAAGATTGCCTCTCAGCTTGCTATCCTGAATTCTATATCTAACTCCTCCATGCGGCTCATATCTTATGCAGCCGATGGAGCAGCAGGCCGCAGGCACAGGTGTTGCTCTTAGACGCCAAGCCTGGATGCGGCTGTGTAATTTTGCGGACCCCTTTAAGGCATCCTTCACCAACACCCCTTTGACGGTTCGGCTTTGTTCGACCTCAGGTGAAGGATACTTTGACCAGATGTGAACAGGACGGTAAAACTCTTTCTGCCGTTGGAGTCCAGTTTTCCACTCCTTCTAGACCATATCCCAAGGGTCAGAAGGGGGGAAGATGTGGTTCCGTAAAGCCCAAGGAGCTACACGGACACACGTGGTCAGTTTACCCCAGAGGCAGAGGGGTAACAATAATAGACGCTCTAGAGGCAGGGGGTCCTCAGAACCAGGGCAACAGGGAGTCTCTTCCTGAGAAGCCCTTTCAGCATCCCTGAGGTGTTGCCCGACTGTCCACCCTTGGAGGCAGTCGGGGAAGAATTCGCTGTACCCAGTAGCCTGGCAATCCCTATCACAAGAGAAGTGGGTACAGTCGATCATATCCGAGGGTTACAAAATCCCTTCAAAGGTTTCCTACCTCTACAATCCCTTCCAGACATCTCACCCGGTCAAAGGGATTTGGCAAGACAGGAAGTTTCAATACTCCTGGAAAAAGAGCCATCCAAACAGTGCCGGCAGACCAAGTAGGATCCAGCTTCTACTCAAGATTCTTTTGGTCCCCAAAAGGACGGAGATTGGAGACCGATACTAGACCTAAGCAGACTAAACAAGTCTGTCAGAAAGGCAAGATTCCGGATGGTCACGCTGCAATCCATTCTGCCCTTTCTGGGCAAGGACAACTGGATGTGCTCTATAGACCTTCAGGATGCGTACTATCACATAAAGATTCACAGACGCTCCAGAAGGTTTCTCCGCTTTCGGCTGGGAGCCAGTCATTACCAATTCAGAGCACTGCCCTTTGGCCTCACTTCAGCCCCCAGAGTGTTCACTAAATGCATGGCAGTGGTCACAGCTCACCTGAGACGTCGAGGATTCCAGGGGTTTCCTTATTTGGACGACTGGCTCCTCTCCGCCACCTCCAAGCATCAGCTTCTTCGGTCCAGAGACTACACCCTACAGCTTTGCAAGAGTCTAGGAATTTCGGAAAATTTCGAAAAATCCTCTCTGCTGCCTTGCCAATCTATCGCCTTTATAGGCGCAGAGTTAGATACCGTCAAAATGTTAGCCAGGCTAACAGATCAAAGGATTCTGGACATCCAGAAATTTGTTCAGCTTCTGTTACAAAGCAACAAGGTCAAAGCCAGGTTTGTCTTGAAAGTTCTAGGCCTAATGGCTGCAGCCATTGTTCTTCTTCCACTGGCTCGCTTCCACATGCGTCTCCTGCAGTGGATGTTGTTCACGCAGTGGTCGTACCACGATCTGCCCATGAGACATGAGATCTTAGTGACACAGTCTTGCAGGGCTCATCTGCGATGGTGGATATCTTCCCCTCTTCTTCATCAGGGCCGACCCTTTGTTCCCCCTCCTCCAGTTGCCACAGTCACCACGGATGCCTCTCTGATCGGGTGGGGGGGGGGCATTATCAGGGCAGGATGGTCCACGGGACGTGGCAACCCATAGAATACCACCTGCACATAAATGTCCTGGAGATGAGAGCAGTGCTTTTAACGTTGCAAGCCCTCGACGACTTTCTTCCCACAGGGACTATTGCAGTACAGACGGACAACATGTCCGTGGTCTGGTACATCAACAAACAGGGTGGAACCAAGTCCTATCCCTTATGTCGAGAAGCTCTCAGACTTTGGCAATGGGCGATCTCTTCTCAGCGGTTTCTGATAGCAACGCACATCCCCGGCAGGTCCAACCTATTGGCGGACAGGCTAAGCAGATCTATTCTGATGCCTCACGAGTGGTCTCTCAATCAATCTGTAGTGGATCAGATTTTTCTGAAGTGGGGCACCCCTTGTTGCAATCTTTTCGCTACCCCTCAAAACAGCAAGTGCCCGGATTACTTCACACTATTTCCTCTTCCAGGCCAACCCTTGAGAGACTCTCTAACCCAGGATTGGCCTCGGGGACTTCTTTATGCTTTTCCTCCCTTTCCATTGATTCCACAAGTCATTCAGAAAGCCACCGTTTTGAGAGCCAAATTGATCCTCATTGCTCCATATTGGCCTCGACAAATTTGGTTTCCGTCTCTACATCGTCACCTTCTGGTGCAGCCCTGGCATCTGGACCCAGTTCCGGATCTTTTGATCCACCAGTCGGGTCAGCAGCACCGGGCCATTCATTCTCTCAACCTCACTGCTTGGTTGCTCCACTTCCTTCCCTAGCCAGGCTACCAATGATTTCTGACTCAGTCAGAGACATTTTAGTGTCTTCTTTGAAGTTGTCCACTAGAACTGTTTATGCTAGCAAGTGGCGACGTTTTTCTATTTGGGCAAACGCCAGAAATATTGATCCTTTCACCGCTCCCATACATTCTGTTTTGGATTTCCTGGCGGAGGTTTTTCATTCGGGATCTTCATCTTCTACAGTCAAAGTACAACTGGCTGCTATTTCCAAATTTCATGTTGGCTTGCATGACAATAACATCATGTCTCATAGGTTATGCAAAGCCTTTTTAAGAGGAGTTTTTCTCCTAAAACCGCCTGTGAAACATCCTCCTCCGCAATGGGATCTAAACTTAATGTTGGCATCCCTAATTCTACCTCCTTTCGAACCGTCTGCTACGTGTTCTTTAAAGTTGTTGACGTGGAAAACTATATTTTTGCTGGCTGTTACTTCTGCAAGAAGAGTTTCTGAGATTCAGGCCCTCTGTATTCGTTCACCTTATCTGGTGTTTCATAAGGATAGGGTTTCGCTCAGAACTAACCCTTCCTTTCTTCCCAAGGTTGTATCTCAAGCCAATATTAACCAATCTATTGATCTACCAGTTTTCTTTCCTAACTATTCTGACAGAGCTGAACAGAAGCTGCATTTTTGGATGTTCATCGTCAGCTCAGGTACTACTTACATAGGACTAAACAAATTAGAAAATCAGACCAATTGTTTGTCTCCTATGCAGAAAACAGGTTGGGTCTTCCAGTATCTAAAGTGACCTTATCTAGATGGTTGACTTCCACCATTTCCTATGTGTACTCTCTAAGGGGCAAACAACTATCTTCTAAGCCAAAAGCACATTCGACCAGGAGTCTATCCACTTCTGTAGCCTTTCAGGATAGACTTCCCATTGACACTATTTGTGCAGCAGCTACTTGGGCCACTCATACCTTTGTGTCTCATTACAAGTTGGATTTGGCCTCCAGAGATAGGGCCAGTTTTGGTTCCACTGTTCTCAAGAGTCTGTTCCATTGAGCCACCCGGGATACAGGTGCTAGGGACGCGGTCCCATCCAGCAAGCATGAAGCGAGATTGACAACTTAACATTTAGAAGTTATGTACCTACCATAACGCTCCATGTTAGTTGTCTTCTCGCCTTCTTTCTTCGCCCCTCCCTCCTTCCCCCTGGCCTGGACAGATCTTGGAGAGTTCCTATTAGATTGCTTCCTCTGAGCATTGTTATGAGGACTTCTTTTAGGAACCATGGTTCCTAATTATATTAGGATAAGTCTTTAGCAGGGTTAGTTAGCTGCCAAACGAGATCTGAGGTAGTTCCGCCTTGCATCATGGGATATAGGGTTGCCTCGAGCTGGTAAAAGGAGTTCTCGAGCTAAAGCAAGTGCCGAGTCGGAGCCGAGGATCGGCTCCGAACCCATCCAGCAAGAAAGAAGGCGAGAGAAGACAACTAACATGGAACGTTATGGTAGGTACATAACTTCTAATTCTTCGCAGGCACGCCTGGCTGAAGGATCAGAATTTATCTGACCATGTTAAGACAAGGATTTTGGATGCTCCTTTGCAGTCTGATGTGTTGTTTGGTTCACCTGTGGAGTCAGTCTTGAAGAAAATGGAAGACAAGGCTAAATCTATGCAGGCTGTTAAAGATTTTTTGCAAGTTCAGCCTCCGAAGTTTAGTAGGAATCGGCCTGCTAAGGGGTGGACGTATCCTTCTTATGATTCTCAGTCTAGGGGTAGATCTAGACGTGGTAGGGGCAGAGCTCAGAGTTCTTTCAGGCCTAGAACAGGGAGTTCACCTGCACAATCTTCGGGTGAGGGCAGGGGCCAGTCCTTTCGTAAACAGGCCCAATGACCTACTTTTTCAGCTGCCAGATCCTTCTTGCCTGGCAGCACCTTTGGGAGGAAGGTTGGCACTCTTCAAGGAAAATTGGATGTTGATTACCCAGGACAAATGGGTATTGGATATCATACACCAGGGTTACAAGTTTTATTTCCATACCTTGCCTCCTTTCAAAGGCATGCGGACGTTCCTCCTCAGCAAAGACTAGAGGCTCACAAACAAATTTCTCTACTACTTCAAATAGGGGCCATACAACCGGTCCCTCTGCCAGAAGTGGGCCTAGGATTTTATTCTCGCCTGTTTCTAGTACCAAAGAAAGGAAACACGTGGAGACCAATTTTGGATTTATCTATCCTCAACACTTATCTGGACATTCCCAAGTTCAAAATGTTGACGTTACAACAGCTTTTACCTCTGCTGGGCAAAGATCACTGGATGGTGACTCTGGATCTCAAGGAGGCTTACCTTCATGTTCCTATCAGGCCCAGTTGCAGGAAGTATCTGCGTTTTCGGGCTGGGACTTCACATTATCAGTTCTCTGCATTGCCCTTTGGCTTATCTACTGCGCTCAGAGTGTTCACGAAGGTTCTGGCTCCAGTGGTAGCTTTCTTCAGGCTAAGAGGAATACAAATCTATCCTTATTTGGACGATTGCCTGATTCTGGCCCAAGAAAAGGACGAACTTCTTCATCATCTACAGTATGTGATGGCAGTGTTAAGATGCCTGGGGTATTCTGTGAACGAAACAAAGTCCAGTCTAGTACCCTCTCAGGACATGTGCTTTCTGGGTGTGAGACTGAATACAGCATCCCAGATGGCCTTTTTGACCCCGGACAAACAAAAGAATCTTTCTCTTTACTTCCACCAATTGTCTCGTCAGTCCAGGCTGACTGCAAGGACAGTCCTTTAAGCCTTGGGGTTCATGGCATCTTGTATTCTGGTACTTCCCAATGCCAAACTGCATATGAGGAAGCTACAATGGTATCTCAAGAATGTATGGACGCAGCACTGCCAAGATTTGGACACTGTCATTCAGATAATACCTTGCATTCAAAAGGAGTTTTTGTGGTGGGCTCAGGAATGTCACCTAAACAAGGGACTCTCTGTGACCCGGCCAGAGGCGAGTCAGATTTTAACGACAGATGCCTCAGACAAAGCTTGGGGAGCTCATCTAAATGGAAAATGGGTACAAGACATGTGGCCTGCCAGACTTCAACATCTACATATCAACTTGAAGGAGATGTTAGCAGTCCAATTTGCATTGATAGCTTTCAAGGATTTACTTCTTCCAGGGCAGGTGTTGATTCAAACAGACAACACAACTGTCATGTGGTACATCAACAAGCAAGGGGGAACGCATTCTTATCCTCTATGCAGGCAAGCAATGATTTTGTGGGAGACTGCTCTCAGTTCACAGCTAAATCTTCAGGCAAGGTTTCTGCCAGGAGCACAGAACTCCTTAGCAGATGTGTTGAGCAGACAAATTATGGATCCCCACGAGTGGAAATTGGATCCTCGTGTATTTCAGAGATTGACAGTGTTATGGGGAACTCCAGACATAGATCTGTTCGCTTCTCCACTAAATTACCAGCTGCCAAAGTTTTGCACAAAAAGGTTTCATCCCACAGCTTGGAAAGTGGATGCTCTCTCATTCAATTGGAGCAATCTTCACGTGTATGCCTTTCCACCTCTGCCTCTCCTCCCAAAGGTACTCCTGAAGGTCAGACAGGACAAGCCAAACATGATTTTAATAGCTCCAGATTGGCCTCGACAGCACTGGTACCCATTACTGAGAAGTCTGGTGCGGGAGCCTCCATGGCCTTTGCCTTCGATTCCTCACCTGCTGTCTCAGGAGAACAGTCATTTACTCAATGTCAAACTTCATTCTCTACATCTGACAGCCTGGCATATTCTGTTTTAAACCCTGGAGGGTCTCAGCTTCCACAACAAGTTTTGAATGTTATTTTGGAGGCCAGAAGGCCTAGTACAAGGAAAGTTTACGCAGATAAATGGAGGAGATTTTTATTTTGGAGTACAGCAAAGGACTTTGATGTTTCTAAACCTAATTTAAGTGTTGCGCTTCAATACCTTACTGAGTTATTGGACAAAGGTTTGTTCTTCTCCTCTATAAAGGTTCATGCTGCAGCAATTTCGGCTCACTATGACTGTGACCCACCATTATTTTCTCAGCCTTTGTTTAAGCAATTCCTTAGAGGGGCAAAGAATATAAGACCCCCACGTAGAGCTCCTACTCCTGCTTGGGATCTCAATTTTGTGTTGGAGAAACTCACTCTACAACCTTTTGAGCCTGCAGCATCTGCAGAGTTGAAATATTTATCACGGAAGACTGCTTTTTTGTTGGCCATTACCTCTGCGAGAAGGGTTTCTGAATTACAGGCCCTTATGGCAGTTGAGCCTTTCTTAATTTTCCACAAGGATAGGGTGTCTTTGCACTAACCCTTCTTTTATGCCTAAAGTGGTTTCTAGTGTGGCTTTAAACCAAACTATTCATTTGCCTACTTTTTATGCAAACCCCAAAATAAAGGGAAAGGATTTTGCACACTTTGGATATACACAGACAGTTGCGATATTATTTGAGCAGAACTAAAGGGTTCAGGCAGTCTCAGCAGTTGTTTGTTTCTTCTGCTTTGGGTTCTCAGGGCAAACCTGTTTCAAAACAAACTATTTCTAAGTGGATTGGTTTTTGTATTGCTTTCTGTTATTCCCATCATGGTAAGGAGATTCCAGCTGGGATTAGGCCTCATTCCACTAGGGCTACTGCCACTTCTACAGCTTTTTAAGGGGTGGCTACTAAAGATATTTTGGAAGCAGCTACTTGGAGTTCAGTGCATACTTTCTCTAAGCATTACCACCTTCCACTTTACTCTAAATCTAGGGCTGGATTTGCCACTGCTATTTTACAGGGCATTTTGGCAGCTCCTAATGCTTTATAGTTTTGCCATCCTCCCTTACCTCTGCTTTGGGATTCTACCCATATGTAAGGACTGCAGCAATGTGAGATGAAGAACATAGTACAGTTTTGTACCTACCATAAATGTAGATGTTCGAAGATCCACATTGCTGCAGTCCAATTTACTCTCCCTCTTTCCCCTCTGTTGTTGAAGGTGGTGGTGTGGTTTGTGTTGTACATATTGTAAATATGGTTAGTGCACGGGTGGTTGGTTAATTTTTGCTGGTTTTTGGCTTTGGCCTTTCTTGTTAGGGCCTTCTGACATCTGGTGCAAGAAAAGACTGAGGAAATGACGTCGGTCATGCGCTTTTGTACCCTGACGTCCTGATGTCAGTTTTAAGCGCCTTGACCGACGTCAGCCTAATACTTTGGTATTCGGGCCGACCGAGGACAGCGGACTACCCATATGTAAGGACTGCAGCAATGTGGATCTTCGAACATCTACATTTATGGTAGGTGCAAAACTGTACTTTTTAGGGACACTGTCCCAACCAGTGAAAGAATGAAGGCGAGATAGAACAACAACACATAAAGAGGTTATGTACTCACCATAACATTACATGTGCATTGTTCATCTCCCCTTCATTCTTACATCCCACCCTCCTTCCCCCAGCCATTTGGCTTCTGGAGGACAGAGTGGTCACATTTGGCAGGTAATGTTCACTGACCATCTTCATTGTATATATCGTGTCATAGTCCATCTGGAGACTATCAGCCAACAAGATCTGAGGAACTCTACTAGGGCATGATGGGATAAGGGAATACAGCCAAGAGTCAGTGGAAGACCTGGAGCTTTTGTATACAACCGAGCCTGAACCGAGATCGGTTCTGAACCCAGCCAGTGAAAGAATGAAGACGAGATGAACAACACGCAATGAGCGTTATGGTGAGTATGTGATGACTTTTTCTCATTTGTTTTTATTCCTGTCCCTTCATATGTTCACAAATACTTTTATATACACACTCCTGTTTAAGTTACTTTATCACATACCTGTCCCAGGTTGATTTTCTTGGTACTGCCGCTTTCTTGATATAAATTGCTTTTTGCACATTTACCAGCATGAGGCATCATAATTGTATCCTCTGAGAAATGTTTAACTGTTTGGTTTAGCTTTCAGGTGCCTGTCCAAGGTACACAATTTTATATCATCCATAAAAAAATCTACTTTCAAAGAACTGTAAGGGATGGTTGCTGGAAGTTGAGATGTAAGCATAGCCGTTTACTGAACACACTAGGCTTAGTTGACTAAGGGCAAGATAGCAGTGGTGACGCAGAATCTCCCTGGAATATCTCCCTCTGGATTTTTGTCTCGAGGATGATGTTCTCTTTTATCATGACTCTCACTGTAAAGTGGTTTGCCATTGTTTCATAGTCTCTCGGTTTAATTTCAAGTCTTTTGGGTTGCTAATACCATGACTGGAGTGCACCACATTACTAAGTGTGTAGGTATCATTTAAAGTTTGTTTAATTAGTATTGTTTCAGTCTATGAGGTTTGCAGGTGCTGTGAAGAGCACTTTTGACTATGTGCCCAGAATTAACCCCTGGAGTTACATACATCAGTAGCATATCCAAATATGACCAAGTTCTTTTTTTATGAGGTTGGCTGCTCGTATTACTCACAGAACTGTCTGGGTATCCTTCCACATTGCCCTTGTTTCTGTCTACAAATCCTGGTATTTTATTACTTTGTCTCTCCGTACATAAGACACTAGTCACTGGGTGTAGCAGTTTCAATAATTATGCTACTTTTGTCTTTTCATGGACTACTCTGGTTTTCTTGATTCTATTTTTTGAATTGTTTGTAATGGGCAGTCCCATTTGATATAAACTTCATCATTCTCTATAATGCCTTGTGGCTTTTGTTTCCAGTGCATCTCAGCAACTTCAGTATTGTAAGTTTTGCACAGTCTTCCATGTAAGTGTTACCACATTATTATGCCTTTCAGTGTGCAGCCCCTCTGCCATTAGTCCATCACACCCAGCAAAATGACGTGTCTGTTTCCAGTTCTGTTTTACAGAACCTGCAGTTGTCTGGTTTTTCCCACTTGTTCATGAACTTTGTAAATCAATGTGTACAAAGTCCACTGTATTGGGCTGCCAATATTAACTTTCATCTTTTGGTGTAAATTCACCTCTCCTTAACCATTCCTGCATCAGATTCTGATCAACATGAAGTTGTTCCAGGAGTTTTGCTGTATTTAGGTTCATAGGTAGGTACTAGGTTATCGGCCCTGGGGCCTATATATAAGCCTAGCCAAAAAGGTTCACTGACTTTCACCATCCAAGAAAGTTATTTTCCTGTGTCCTTGTCAAGCAGTGCCGCAGAATTGATTCCCGGGGTGAATTTTCTATTTCCCATCCAGTCGTCAAGGTTTTTCATAGAGTGCCAATGAGGAGCTTTGCTTGACATGAATGGGTAGATGTTCTACATCTCACATTGCTGCAGTCCTTACACTTGGGTAGTCCGCTGTCCTCGGTCGGCCCGAATATCAAAGTATTAGGCTGACGTCGGTCAAGGCGCTTAAGACTGACATCAGGACATCAGGGTACAAATGCGCATGACCGACGTCATATCCTCAGTCTTTTTTGCCGCATGGTCCGATGCAGAAGCAGCGTTGCAAGTGCCGTTCGGCGTTCTGAAATTTTTCGAATTTGGAGTTTCAGACCGAGTCAAAGTTGGCTAAGTACCCCGTTGGGGAACATTTTAGTTTTTTCTTGCCTCAGTGGTTTACCGGATGTCAGAAAAAGTGAATAACTGTATTTCTTGTGGGAAACAGATACCGCATAGAGATTATCATACTTTGTGTATTCCTTGTTTGGGGCCTGAGCACGATGTTGGGTGTCGCTTTTGTGCTAGGTTCAATAAACGCACTATTAAGCGAAGGTTAGATTGTGTCAGGTTGGTTTTTGGGAAGCGGTGCAATTATAAGATGCCGTTGGATGCTCCGACGCCCGCTTCTTCGAAGAAGCGCAAAGACAAAGCGGCTAAACCCAGGCAAGAAGAGTCGTCCGGACGCCGGTTTTAGAGGCCAGTGGAACGGTGGTTCGCGGAGGCTTCTCTGGAGTCCCAGGGGGAGACTTTGTTATTGCAGGATGTGGCCTCTCAGGAGGCAGGTCAGGCTAAAGGGGCTTCTCAGGTTACTGTACTCCCCTCCCTTCCTAAGGTGGTTAGGACCTCTCCTTCTGTTTCTAAGGCTTCTCCCAGAGGCAGGCCAGGTTTAGCTTCTGTTGGTGTCACTCCTAGTTCTACAGGATCTGTGCCCAAGAAGCACATGCTTAAAATGGCAGAAGATTTAATTACTTTGATTAGAGGTTCTTTGCCCCCCCAGATAAGAGGCCTAGGGTGGAACCAGAGTTGGGGAGTTTTGAGTAGGCTTCAGATGTTTCAGAGTCTTCGGCTGAAGACTTGCAGGAGTACTCTCCTTATTCTGATTCTGATGCAGATGATTCAACTCCTTCTGCTTCCCCTCCAGAGGATTTTTCTTTTTCAGAGACTCTTCATTCCATGAGGGAACATTTTAAGTGGGAAGGTCAGGACTTCTCTGATTCCAGGAAAAGGCTTAGGGAATTTTTGCTTTTACCCCAGCATAGGCCTTTGGCTATACCTCCTGTTCTGGATGTTGTGGAAGATGTGTTTGCAGAGGCTTCTCTTAATCCTGATTCTTTGCCTCCTGCTCCTGTTAAACCGGATAGGTATTACAGGGTGCCTGAGGCTCATAAATATCTTTATAAGAGTCCTAGGGCGGACCCAGAAACTGTTAGTCAGGGACCTAAGGGTGTCAAGGCCTCTGTTGTAAAGAATCCGGTTCCTCCAGATAAAGAGGCCAGAGCTTTGGATAGATGGGGAAAGAAAGTCTATACTTCTTCCACCTTAGCTATGGGGGCTTTGAATTGCCAGTTTCACATGTTGAAATATCAAAACTATCTTCTTTCTCAATTGAAGTCTAAGGTAGATGCTCTGGCGGAAGGCATTGAGTGTAAAGAATTACAAGATTTAGTACATGTTTCTGAACAGGTGGGTAAGCATTCTTTACAATGTGGTTTTGATGCTGTACAGGCCTCGTCTAGTGTGGCTGCCACTGGGTCAGTTCTTCGCAGGCACGCCTGGCTGAGGGATCAGAATTTATCTGAACATGTTAAGACAAGGGTTTTGGATGCTCCTTTACAGTCTGATGTGTTGTTTGGTTCACCTGTGGAGTCAGTCTTAAAGAAAATGGAGGACAAGGCTAAGTCTATGCAGACTGTTAAAGATTTTTTGCAAGTTCAGCCTCCGAAGTTTAGTAGGAATTGGCCTGCTAAGGGGTGGACGTACCCTTCTTATGATTCACAGTCTAGGGGTAGATCTAGACGTGGTAGGGGCAGAGCTCAGAGCTCCTTCAGACCTAGAACAGGGAGATGTTATGTGATCCTATCTCGCCTACATTCTGAATGATGGGTTCGGAGCCGATCCCTCGGCTCCGACTCGGCACGCTTATGCCAAAGAGCGAAGTCTCTTATTGGCTGAGCTTACTATATCCCAGGATGCACCACTACCAGTCCCCCAGATCTCGTTTGCCGCTTCCCTGCGAAGACGTGGTCTCGAGCTGGCTGGGCCGAGTAGTTTTATTAACTAACTTTTCTGTCAGTTTTTTGCTGTTTTTGCTCACAAAAGCTGTTTTAACGGCTATCGCTAACTTTGTGTACGATTTGGATTGTTAAATTGTTGTGTGTGATTGGGTTCAGTTTGTTTTCGGCCCCCCCCTCCATCCAGGGCCTTCCCGGACTGTCAACCTTAATTCTTTACAGGGTCTCTAGTAATTATATAATTGGTTAGAGTTACCTGTTCTTTTTACAGGAAGTGTTTGCATTAGTTATTACTGTAAGCTTAGATTTATCAGCAGTAAAATTTAGTGTACTTTCCTGTCAGAGTGACTAGAATTGTGTATCATCATGTCTCAAACCCCTAGGCCTTCGGGCTTTAAAAATGTTGAAATGTGGGTTTAAAATGTCTATCACAGACGATCATTCGCTCTGTGTATATTGTCTCGGGCAAAGCACTTGCAGGAGTCATGCAGTGTATGTCACGCTTTTTCCTCAAGGGTCCTCCAGGAGAGGAAAAATAAATTGATTCTTAAGGGTTAGTTAAACCTTCCTTTGAAGAAGCCTTGGCATCCTCTCCTGCTCCAACCAAAGAAAAGGGCTTGGTTCCGACCAGTCCGTCGGACCCGACTGCCAAGAAACTTAGGCAGGCCTCTCCTTCGGCTCCAAAGACTTCGGAGCCGAGGTCGAACAGTCTGCCTCGATGCCACCAGTATCGACTCCTCTGGCTTCGGAGCCGATGGCTGGGGCATCGAGGCGGGTCACCTCGCCGCTCCACTGCTCGGAGCCGACAGGTCGCCAGCTCAGACACTTCCTCCTCGGCGAAGTCTACCTCGGCACCGATGGAATCTGCTGTGAGTATTCCCTCGGCGCCGATACTCATCGAGTCGCCGAGCCGGTCCCCTAGCCCTTTGGGGCCGATGGAGAGACCTTCTCAAACCCGTTCTGTTTCCTCTCGGTCTTGAGGATGTCGGATTCTGATATAGACAGGGTGCTCCAAAGACTGTTCCAGTCCCCAGTCTTCCAAAATTTGTTTCGGTTCCGACCCAGCTGGTTTGAGCCGATGACCTTGGCCCACCCGTTGCCATTCCTCCTCCGACCGCTTGCTCCGTGGAGCAGGTGCTGTTGGAGCCGGTGGAGATCTCAGAGTCGGCTCCGACCCTTACTCCAACCGGGCCTTGGTCCGAGTTTAGTCTGCGGACTTCTTGGCTGGACCCGGGGTGATGTTTGGGACCTATGCTTTCGGTTCCGAGCCTCCCCCTCGGTGCTTCGGCTGCGGGACTTCCGTCGGCTATCACGGCTCAGGAGTCCGGACACTCCCAGGATTCTGGGGTCCGGCTTTCAGGGCCATGAGGAGTGCCTTGGCCAAGTCCTCTTCGCCATCTCTCGGTTTACCAGCACCTTCCCTGGGCGTGGAGACTGGGTCTTTGGCAGTTCCCTGTCCGTAGCCAGCGGAGCCCCGAGGCCTGAGGTTACCCCAGTGGGGTTCCCTCCTCCTGAGGGTTCTTCGGAGTTGTCTTCAGAGGAACCCCCAAGGAAGAGATCGTGCAAGAGGAAGCACGTGGACTCCCCGAGTCTATTACATCGGACACTGATATGGATGATGCAGAGGGTCCCAGTCGTCCTCGGATGATGTCTCATTTGCAGACATCTTAGAGATCCTCAAACAACGAGGCGGCTGGATATCCAAACCCCCTCTGCTGACGAATCAGTGCTCCTCAAGGCCTTTGGGGCTCAGCCCTCCGCCTCCTGGGTGTCGGCGCGCCTGGACGAGCTTCTGGATTTAGTTTGTCGAAGGGCGTGGGAACATCCAGATACCGTGGAACCAGTCCCTTCTCGTCCAAATAAATTTTTATCTGCTCCCCGAGAAGCAGTTCGTCACTAAAGCCGTGGCTGTGGATGCCATGGTGGTGGCATCTGCTACACAACAGGGCGTGGCAGAGGCTTCAACGTCCATCCATCCTCCTAATAAGGAGTCTAGGAGTATGGATAGTGCAGGAAGCGCACCCTGACTTCAGCGGCCTTTACCTTAAGGTCTCTGAATTATTTGGCACTTTTACCAGGCTTCAGAGGGATCTGGTCAAGGAGTTGTCAGATTCCTCTCGGTAACCTACCTGAGCAGCTAGCCCAGTCCGTTAGCTCTCAGTTGGCTATCTTCGTCAATTGCTAACTCGTCCATGAGGCTCATTTCCTATGCGGCCGAGGGGCGGGTAAGCGGCAGGCACAGGCGTGGCTCTCGTGAACAAGCCTGGCTCCGCTTGTGTCAGTTCGGAGGCCTTCAAGTCTTCCTTCCGACGCTCCTTTGATGGGTCCTCATTGTTTGGACCCAAGGTGAAAGACACCCTTACCGCTGTGAGCAAGAGGGAAAACGTTATCTGCCGTAGGGGCCCGTTATTCCACTCCCTTTCGGCCTTACCCCAAGGCCAAAGGAGGGGAAAATGTGGTTCGAAAATCTCAAGTTTTTCTCCCAACAGCAGGAAGATTCCCGTCCAGAGGCAGAGGCGGGAAATTTTTCAGGGAGACGCCGTCCCAGAGGCGGCAGAGGGCCCGCAATTCTGGAGACCGAGTCCTTTCGTGGCTCTTCAGCCTCCCACACGACATGAGGGATTGCCCGGCTGTGCTGCTCGGAGCCAGTCGGGTGTCGTTGCCAAGCACCTAAAAGCCTGGGAGTCAATCACTCAGGACAGATGGGTGCTTAGGATAATTGCCGGAGGTTACACCATCCCATTCAAATACTCACCCCCTCCGTCCAAGAGAATCCCGGACCCACCACCCAGTCAAAGGGAAATAGCAGCCGCAGAAGCTTTAAAGCTGCTAGAAAAAGGAGTCATCCAACCGGTCCCCACAGACCAGATCGGATCAGGAAATTACTCCAAGTTCTTTTTAGTGCCAAAAAAGACAGGGGACCTGAGACCAATATTGGATCTCAGCAGACTGAACCAATCCGTCACGAAATCCAAATTCCGAATGGTCACGTTGCAATCCATTCTCCCGTTGTTGGAGAAGGATGTTTGGATGTGCTCCATAGACCTCAAGGACGCCTATTATCACATACCGATACATCAGGCGTCCAGAAGGTATCTGCGCTTCATCCTGGGAGTCAGTCATTACCAATTTTGTGCTCTGCCCTTTGGTCTCACCACAGCCCCAGGGTGTTCACCAAGTGTTTGGCAGTAGTGACGGCTCACCTGAGGAGTCTTGGATTCCAAGTGTTTCCCTATCTCGACGACTGGCTCCTGACTGCCACCACCAGGCATCTACTAATGGACAACCTCAAAGCCACCATCTCCCTGGGTGTTTCCCTAGGGATTACATTCAATTGGTCAAAGTCTGTCTTGCTACCCTCTCAGCGCATAAAGTTTATAGGAGCAGAGATAGAATCAAGATTGATCTGGCGTCTTTCTTCCTGCCGAAAGGATCCGAACTTTACAGGGCCAAGTTCAAGCTCTGATCTCGAGATCCAAAGCCCCAGCCAGGATGGTCCTACAGGTTCTAGGCTCAATGTCTGCCACGGTTCTTTTAGTTCCTCTAGCAAGGTTACACATGAGGATTCTTCAGTGGCTCTTGTCAACTCAATGGTCCTTTCAGGATCTTCCTCTCAATCATCACATCATGATTACGGAAATATGCAAAAGGGACCTTCGCTGGTGGCTTCTAACATCCAACATGGATCAGGGAAAACCCTTTGTTCTCCCTCCAGTGGTTACCCTGACGACAGATGCCTCCCAGATAGGGTGGGGGCATTGTCTGGGCAGGCTAGTTCAGGGCTCCTGGCTTCGGACGAGCTCTCCTCCACATCAACGTGTTGGAGATGAGGGCTGTACTTCTATCCCTACAGGCCTTACACAAGTTTCTTCCTCAGGGCATCATCGCCATCCACACAGACAACATGTCGGTGGTTTGGTATCTGAACAAACAAGGGGGGACCAGATCGTATCCCCTTTGCAGAGAGGCCATGAGAGTGTGGGAATGGGCTGTAGCTACCAACCGCTTCTTGGTAGCGACCCACATCCCGGAAAGTCAAATGTATTGGCGGACAAATTAAGCAGGACAATTCTCTCTCCTCACGAATGGTCTCTAAACCGCAGTAGCAGCCCAGGTTTTCAAGAGATGGGGGCCGTGCTGCGACCTATTTGCAACTCCACAAAACACCAAGTGCCAAAGGTTCTTCTCCTTGATTCCACATCAGGAAGTACCAGCCATGGATGCTCTAGCACAACCTTGGCCAACAGGGCTACTTTATGCCTTTCCTCCAATTCCACTCCTTCCCAAAGTTATTCAAAAGCTTCTCAACTAGGGTCTTCAATGATTCTGATTGCCCCATACTGGCCTCGTCAGATATGGTTTCCTTACCTGAAAAAGCATGCAGTGGACGATCCGTGGACCTTAGACCTGATCCCGGATTTGCTAATCCATCAGTCGGGACATTGGCATCAGTCCCTTCAATCTCTGAAATTGACTGCTTGGCTCCTCCACTTCCAACCTTAGTTAGAAGTCACACACTAGACCCGGAAGTTGTTCACATTTTATCTTCGGCCCACAAACCCAGCACTAACAAATTGTACCTCAGTAAGTGGAAGAGGTTTGCTATCTGGGCTCAACTCAAGGGCTAAGACCCTATCACTGCTCCTGTCCCAGAGGTTTTGAAATTCTTAACATCCCTGTTTAATCAGGGATCTTCTGTCTCAACTATTAAAGTTCAACTAGCTGCTATCTCTAAATTCCATGAATCCACGGATCCTCCTTTGATGAGCAGCAGACTATGCAAAACATTCATTAAAGGTGCGAGTCTGTTAAGACCACCAGTTTTTCATCCTGCACCTCCGTGGGATCTTGATTTGGTGCTTTGCGCATTAACATCTCCCCCCTTTGAACCGGCTGCTACATGCGAATTAAAATATCTGTCTTGGAAAACGGCATTCTTAGTGGCTATTACTTCTGCAAGAAGAGTCTCAGAGCTTCAAGCCCTGTCTATTAAACCACCGTACTTGATTTTCCACAAAGATAGAGTATCACTTAGGCCTAATCCATCCTTTGTCCCAAAGGTCTGCTCTAGTTTCTGTCTTCAACAATCTCTAGAACTACCAGTTTTCTTTCCAAAATTCTCTAATGAAGCAGAATACACTCTCCATAAATTGGATGTTCACAGGCAATTACGCTTCTATTTAGACAGGACTCAGCAACCGTAAGTCAGACCAGTTGTTTGTGTCCTTCTCAGATAATAAATTGGGCCAAACCATCACAAAAGCTACAATCTCAAAATGGATCAGAGATTGCATAACTCAGGCCTATTCTTCTTGAATAAACATCTTACATCATCTATCAAAGCTCATTCTACCAGAGCTATGGCTACTTCTATAGCCTTTCATTCCAAGCTCGCTATATCGGAAATTTGTGCTGCGGCTACTTGGTCCAACCCGCACACTTTCATTTCCCACTACAAATTGGATGTGGCATCTAAAGGACGAGCATCATTTGGTTCCACGGTACTCAGGAGTGTTTTCCAGTGAGCCACCCAGGATTCAGGTGCTAGGGACGCTGTCCCATCATTCAGAATGTAGGCGAGATAGGATCACATAACATCTTTTAGTTATGTACTCACCATAACTTCAGATGTTTGGGATCCATCTCGCCTACATTCCTGATACCCACCCTCCTTCCCCCTGCCTTGCAGATCAGAAGAGATTGAACGGTTTTGAGCTCCACTGTTTTTATCTTGTTTCATCTGACGATGTTATATAAGCAGGGTATGCATGTGTGCATGTATGCGGACAAACTAGATCTGGGGGACTGGTAGTGGTGCATCCTGGGATATAGTAAGCTCAGCCAATAAGAGACTTCGCTCTTTGGCATAAGCGTGCCGAGTCGGAGCCGAGGGATCGGCTCCGAACCCATCATTCAGAATGTAGGCGAGATGGATCCCAAACATCTGAAGTTATGGTGAGTACATAACTAAAAGTTCTCCTGCACATTCTTCGGGTGAGGGCAGGGGCCAGTCCTTTCGTAAACAAGCCCAATGACCTACCTTTTCAGCTGCCAGATCCTTCTTGCATGGCAGCACCTTTGGGAGGAAGGTTGGCACTCTTCAAGGAAAATTGGAGTTTGATTACCCAAGACAGATGGGTATTAGATATCATACACCAAGGTTACAGGTTTTATTTCCATACCTTGCCTCCTTTCAAAGGCATGCCGGACGTTCCTCCTCAGCAAAGATTAGAGGCTCACAAACAAATTTCTCTGCTGCTCAAATTAGGGGCCATACAACCGGTCCCTCTGCCAGAAGTGGGCCTAGGATTTTATTCTCGCCTGTTCCTAGTACCAAAGAAGGGGAACACGTGGAGACCAATTCTGGATTTATCTATCCTCAACACTTATCTGGACATTCCCAAGTTCAAAATGTTGACGTTACAACAGCTTTTACCTCTGCTGGGCAAAGATCACTGGATGGTGACTCTGGACCTCAAGGAGGCTTACCTTCATGTTCCTATCAGACTGAGTTGCAGGAAATATCTGCGTTTTCGAGCTGGGACTTCTCACTATCAGTTCTCTGCATTGCCCTTTGGCTTATCTACTGCGCCCAGAGTGTTCACAAAGGTTCTGGCTCCAGTGATAGCTTTCTTCAGGCTAAGAGGAATACAGATCTATCCTTATTTGGACGATTGCCTGATTCTGGCCCAAGGAAAGGACGAACTTCTTCATCATTTACAATATGTGATAGCAGTGCTAAGATGCCTGGGGTATTCTGTGAACGAAATAAAGTCCAGTCTAGTACCCTCTCAGGACATGTGCTTTCTGGGTGTGAGACTGAATACAGCATCCCAGATGGCCTTTTTGACCCCGGACAAACAAAACAATCTTTCTCGTTACTTCCATCAATTGTCTCATCAGTCCAGGCTGACTGCAAGGACAGTCCTTCAAGCCTTGGGGTTCATGGCATCTTGTATTCTGGTGCTTCCCAATGCCAAACTGCATATGAGGAAGCTGCAATGGTATCTCAAAAATGTATGGACACAACACTGCCAAGATATGGACACTGTCATTCAGATAATACCTTGCATTCAAAAGGAATTTGTGTGGTGGGCTCAGGAATGTCACCTAAACAAGGGACTCTCTGTGACCCGGCCAGAGGCGAGTCAGATTCTAACGACAGATGCCTCAGACAAAGCTTGGGGAGCTCATCTAAATGGAAAGTGGGTACAAGACACGTGGCCTGCCAGACTTCAACATCTGCATATCAACTTGAAGGAGATGTTAGCAGTCCAGTTTGCATTAATAGCATTCAAGGATTTACTTCGTCCAGGGCAGGTGTTGATTCTAACAGACAACACAACTGTCATGTGGTACATCAACAAGCAAGGGGGGACACATTCTTATCCTCTATGCAGACAAGCAATGATTTTGTGGGAGACGGCTCTCAGTTTACAGCTAAATCTTCAGGCAAGGTTTCTGCCAGGAGCACAGAACTCCTTAGCAGATGTGTTGAGCAGACAAATTATGGATCCCCACGAGTGGAAATTGGATCCTCATGTATTTCAGAAATTGACAGTGTTATGGGGAACTCCAGACATAGATCTGTTCGCTTCTCCACTAAACTACCAGCTGCCAAAGTTTTGCACAAAAAGGTTTCATCCCACAGCTTGGAAAGTGGATGCTCTTTCATTCAATTGGAGCAATCTTCATGTGTATGCCTTTCCACCTCTGCCTCTCCTCCCAAAGGTACTCCTGAAGGTCAGACAGGACAAGCCAAAGATGATTTTAATAGCTCCAGATTGGCCTCGACAGCACTGGTACCCATTACTGAGAAGTCTGTGCGGAGCCTCCATGGCCTTTACCTTCGATTCCACATCTGCTGTCTCAGGAAAACAGTCATTTACTCAATGTCAAACTTCACTCTCTTCACCTAACAGCCTGGCATATTCTGTTTTGAGCCCTGGAGGGTCTCAGCTTCCACAGCAAGTTTTGAATGTTATTTTGGAGGCCAGAAGGCCTAGTACAAGGAAAGTGTACGCAGATAAATGGAAGAGATTTTTATTTTGGAGTACAGCAAAATAATTTGATGTTTCTGAGCCTAATTTAAGTGTGGCTCTTCAATATCTTACTGAGTTACTGGACAAAGGTTTGTCCTTCTCTTCTATTAAGGTTCATGCTGCAGCAATTTCTGCTCACTATGACTGTGACCCACCATTGTTTTCTCATCCTTTGTTTAAGCAATTCCTTAGAGGGGCAAAGAATATAAGACCCCCACAGAGAGCTCCTACTACTGCTTGGGATCTCAATTTTGTGTTGGAGAAACTCACTCTACAACCTTTTGAGCCTGCAGCTACTGCTGAGTTGAAATATTTATCATGGAAGACTGCTTTTTTGTTGGCCATTACCTCTGCAAGAAGGGTTTCTGAATTACAGGCCCTTATGGCGGTTGAGCCTTTCTTAATTTTCCATAAGGATAGGGTATCTTTGCGTACTAATCCTTCCTTTATGCCTAAAGTGGTTTCTAGTGTGGCTTTAAACCAAACTATTCATTTGCCTACTTTTTATGCAAACCCCCAAAATAAAGGGGAAAAGATTTTGCACACTTTGGATGTACACAGGCAGTTGCGATATTATTTGAGCAGAACTAAAGGGTTCAGGCAGTCTCAGCAGTTATTTGTTTCATTTGCTTTGGGTTCTCAGGGCAAGCCTGTGTCAAAACAAACTATTTCTAAGTGGATTGGGTTTTGTATTGCTTTCTGTTATTCCCATCATGGTAAGGAGATTCCAGCTGGGATTAGGCCTCATTCCACTAGGGCTACTGCCACTTCTACAGCTTTTTAAGGGGTGGCAACTAAGGATATTTTGGAGGCAGCTACTTGGAGTTCAGTGCATACTTTCTCTAAGCATTATCACCTTCCACTTTACTCTAAATCCAGGGCTGGTTTTGCCACTGCAATTTTACAGGGCATTTTGGCAGCTCCTACTGCTTTATAGTTTTGCCATCCTCCCTTATCTCTGCTTTGGGATTCTACCCAAGTGTAAGGACTGCAGCAATGTGAGATGAAGAACATAGTACAGTTTTGTACCTACCATAAATGTAGATGTTCGAAGATCCACATTGCTGCAGTCCAATTTACCCTCCCTCCTTCCCCTCTGTACTTAGAGGCGGTTGTGTGGGTTGAGTTGTAAATATTGTGGATATTGTATATATTGTACATATGTTTGGTGTAAGGGTGGTTGGTTGGTTTTTGCTGTCTTTTGGTTTTGACCTTTCTGTTTAGGGTCTTCTGACATCTGGGGCAAGAAAAGACTGAGGATATGACGTCGGTCATGCGCATTTGTACCCTGACGTCCTGATGTCAGTCTTAAGCGCCTTGACCGACGTCAGCCTAATACTTTGATATTCGGGCCGACCGAGGACAGCGGACTACCCAAGTGTAAGGACTGCAGCAATGTGGATCTTCGAACATCTACATTTATGGTAGGTACAAAACTGTACTTTTGCTCTAGAGTATGGGAAATCTCTGGGACAGGAATCTATCCTTCCAGCATCTTCTGTTTATTGTGGTGACAAGGTTTAGGTTCCTGAAGCATGTGGCTCGGAGGGATTGGGATTTCTTTGTGTCACATGTCCAACAGCTCTGGGTTTGACGTAGCTTTGTATGTTAGGTAGAGATTGCCTCTGAGTAGGCGAGAAGCGTCAGAGTAGAGTTGGAGTTTTTTGAGACGGTCTGCGTATGGCATCTGTTTGAGGCCGGTAATCCTCTTAGTGAGGTATTTCTGTGGCCTTTCCAATTGTTGTAGGTGTCTTGAGATGCATGCCAAACAAGCCATTGTACTCCTGTAATGGGTCTGATGACAGATGAGTAGAGCGGAACAGTGACCTCCTTTTTTTCTTAGAGAAGAACCCTTTTGTGATGAGGTGTGCCATGTAGAAGGATTTCCTGACTACTGTGGTGGTTATCAAAGGAGAGACTACTGTCCACCTGTGTCCTGAGGTACTTGCTACTATATTTATGCCTTTTCGATGGTTCTTGCCTTCTCATCTGACACTACTTGTATATTTTTTTTTATTGGCACATTGCTGCCTGATTTTTTTTTGTTTGTTTAAATACACGTCTAGTGTGATTTCCATTTCTAATTAATACCGATATGCTTCTGCTAAACGAAACGGGGAAATCATCTTAGATTTGTTCTCCATGTTTTAAAATGTTCACTGTGTTTGGATGTAGTGAAGTCAACAGCTATGTATGCAGTTATACAGTTGCAGATCTATACCATACCTCTCAACCTCTTAGAGTAAGAAATCTGGACAAAGCCAAAAAGTGGTACAAATAGGGACAATTTTTAAGTATTGCTCTTACAAACTTAGAATGATTGGGACAACAGGTTTTGCATTAGCATGAATTTTTTTGAAGGGTATGAATTCTAAAACTCAAATGTCATTATTTTCTAACTTGATTTTTTAAAGATTTGCAACTAATTTGCCAGAAAGCCACAACTTTATGAAAAACGGACAAAAAATAAGGCAAAAATCTGGACATTTTGCAAAAATTTGTACAGTTGAGAGGTATGATCTATACATGTAAACAGTTTTGCGGAGGCACATGCATCCTCCAGAAAGTGGAGTATATAATATTGGTATGCACTGGTTTTCATAAGTTATTTGGTAAGCATGAAACATTTTTCTTGGTTGCTTGCCCAATTGATCTAATATTTTGGGGGCCAGTCACCCCAAAACTGTTAGAACAGGAAGAGTAAATTGGTTTATAGCTTGAGCTTTGCCCCTAGGTGATAAGGCTGTTTTCAGTACAAATTTTAGTCTTCTAAAATTCCTTACTGAGTTTTGTTTGCATTTGTTCATGTTTTATCAATCCTTCATTAATTCAAAATATTTATATACTCCCTCTTGTTTAAGTTCCTTTGTCACATTCCTGTTGAGGACTAATATTGTCTTGGTGCTGCAGCTTTCCTGCTTTTAAATGTTACTTTTTCACATATATTGGTATCAAATGACTTTTGTTATATTATCTGGGAAGGTGTTGACCACTTGCATTTGTGCTTTCAGCTCCTCATCTGAGCTATACAGTTAGTCATCCACAAAATTGTAACTATGACCTAATCTGTTAAGTAGACAACTATTGGCTAAGGGCAAGACAAAAAAGCAGCAGTGACAGTCACCCTGGAATTACCCCCCTTGAATTTTCATCCCTGAGAGTGATTTGCCACTGGTCTGATGGTCAGTGTAGTAATGCAACTAATCAGTGTAGGGTGTATTTTGTACATGTGTAAGCACTCCTTTGTCTTTGAATGTGGGATGCTGACAAATGCTTTCTTTGTAATTTATCCATGCCATGACTAATTCTTCCCCTTTTTACAGTTCTCCACTATGACTTTTACAGCAAATGATCCCTTCTTCCATATGACAGTTCTTTTGTAACCCTTTTATTCTATTGCCATGATGGAGTTTTTTTTCCCTAAATCACTATAAACTCTTTCAGCATCCATTCCATCCTATAGTTCATTGATCGTTGGAAGACAGGCAGTTGGTCTATAGTTTTTAGGATATCTTGCCAGCTCAGTGTTAAAGGGGGAGTTTTGTTTTTCTTGTTAACCTGTACATTTGCACTCCTCACTGATGTTCTTCATCTCACATTGCTGCAGTCCTTACTTATGGGTAGTCCGCTGTCCTCGGTCGGCCCGAATACCAAAGTATTAGGCTGACGTCGGTCATGGGCGCACAGCCCTGACATCGAGCGTCAGGGTATAAAAGCGCATGACCGACGTCATATCCTCAGTCTTTTTTGCCGCATGGTCCGATGCAGAAGCAGCGTTGCAAGTGCCGTTCGGCTTTCTGAAATTTTTCGTTTTCGGAGTTTCAGACATACCAAGTTGGGCTAAGTACCCCGTTGGGGAGCATTTTTGTTTTTTCTTGCCTCAGTTGTTTACCGGATGTCAGAAAAAGTGAATAATTGTATTTCTTGTGGGAAGCAGATACCGCATAGGGATTACCACTCGCTTTGTTTCCCTTGCTTGGGACCGGAGCACGACGTAGTTGGGTGTCTGTTTTGTGCTAGGTTTAATAAGTGCACTATTAAGAGAAGGCTAGATTGCGCTAGGTTAGTTTTTGGCAAACGGTGTAATTATAATATGCCGTCGGATCCTCCGACGCCCGCTTCCACGAAGAAGCGTAAAGACAAATCTGTAAAGCCTAGACAGGATGATTCGTCCATTTCGGACGCCGGTCCTTTAGAGACTGCAGTGGAACAGGTGGATCCGGCTGTAGTTTGTTGAGTCTCAGGGGGAAACCTTGATTTTACAGGATGTGGCATCACAGGAGTCAGGTCAGGCTGAAGGGGCCTCTCAGGTTACTATTCTCCCTTCTTTGCCTAAGGGGGTTAGGCCTTCTGCTACTGTTTCTAGGGCTCCTTCTAAGGGCAGGACTGTTTTGCCTTCTTCTGGAGTTAGTTCTGGTTCTTCAGGGTCTGTACCTAAGAAGCATATGCTTAAAATGGCAGAAGATTTGATTACTTTAATTAGAGGTTCCATGCCCCCTCCTGATAAGAGGCCCAGGGTAGAGCCAGAGTTGGAGATTTTGGAGCAGGCCTCAGATGATTCTGAGTCTTCTGCTGAGGATATTCAAGATTTTCCTCCTTATTCGGATTCCGATGCAGAGGATTCTACTCCTGCTTCCCCTCCAGAGGATTTTTCATTTTCAGAAACCTTACACACTATGAGGGAACATTTTAAGTGGGAAGGACAGGATTACTCAGATTCCTGAAAGAGGCTTAGAGAGTTCTTGTTTTTACCACAGCACAGACCCTTGGCTATTCCTCCTGTTTTGGATGTTGTTCAGGATGTTTTTTCGGAGGCCTCATTTAATCCAGATTCTATGCCTCCTGCACCAGTTAAACCGGACAGGTATTATAGGGTACCTGAGGCTCATAAATACCTATATAAGAGTCCTAGGGCGGACCCAGAAACTATTAGTCAGGGGCCTAAGGGTGTTAGGGCTTCTGTTGTAAAGAATCCGGTTCCTCTAGATAAGGAAGCTAGAGCTTTGGACAGATGGGGTAAGAAGGTGTACACCTCTTCTACTTTGGCAATGAGGGCTTTAAATTGCCAGTTTCATATGTTGAAATATCAGAATTTCCTCCTTTCTCAGCTAAAATCTAAAGTGGATGCTTTGGCGGAGGGCATAGAGTGTAAAGAATTGCAAGATTTGGTGCATGTTTCTGAACAGGTGGGGAAACATTCTTTGCAGTGTGGCTTTGATGCTTTGCAGGCTTCTTCTAGAGTGGCTGCCACTGGTTCAGTTCTTCGTAGGCATGCCTGGCTTAAGGATCAGAATTTATCTGAACATGTTAAGTCTAGAATTCTGGATGCCCCTTTACAGTCCGAAGTGTTTTGGTCCTCCTGTGGAGTCTGTTTTGAAGAAAATGGAGGACAAGGCTAAGTCTATGCAGACTGTTAAAGATTTTTTGCAGGTTCAACCTCCTAAGTTTAGTAGAAATTGGCCTGCTTAAGGGGTGGACGTACCCTTCTTCTGATTCCCAGTCTAGGGGTAGATCTAGGCGTGGTAGGGGCAGAGCTCAGAGTACCTTTAGGCCTAGAACCTGGAGTTCGCCTGCTCAATCTGCTGGTGAGGGTAGGGGCCAGTCCTTTCGTAAACAGGCCCAATGACCTGCATTTTCAGCTGCCAGATTCTTCTTGCCTGGCAGCTCCTTTGGGAGGAAAGCTAGCTCTCTTCAAGCAAAATTGGTTTTTAGTCACCCAAGACAAATGGGTATTGGACATTATAAACAAAGGTTACAAGTTTTATTTCCATACATTGCCTCCTTTCAAAGGTATGCCAGACATTCCTCCTCGGCAAAGGATGGAGGCTCACAAACAGATCTCATTACTTCTTCACATGGGAGCCATACAGCCAGTACCTCCTTCAGAAGTGGGTCTAGGGTTTTATTCCCGCCTGTTTCTAGTACCAAAGAAAGGGAACACGTGGAGACCGATTTTGGATTTATCTCTCCTCAACACTTGTTTGGACATTCCGAAATTCAAAATGTTGACATTACAACAGCTTTTGCCTCTGCTGGGAAAAGATCACTGGATGGTAACTCTGGATCTAAAAGAGGCTTATCTTCATGTTCCTATCAGGCCCAGTTGCAGGAAGTACCTGCGTTTTCGAGCTGGAAATTTACATTATCAGTTCTCTGCATTGCCCTTTGGCTTATCTACTGCGCCCAGAGTGTTCACAAAGGTACTTGCTCCAGTGATAGCCTTTTTCAGGATGGAAGGAATACAAATTTATCCTTATTTGGACGATTGCCTGATTATTGCACAAGACAAGGACAAGCTTCTTCAGCATCTACGGTATGTGATGGTAGTGTTAAGATGCCTAGGGTATTCTGTGAACGAAACAAAGTCCAGTCTAGTACCCTCTCAGGACATGTGCTTTCTGGGTGTGAGACTGAATACAGCATCCCAGATGGCCTTTTTGACCCCGGACAAACAGAAAAGTCTTTCACTTTATTTCCATCAAATGTCTCTACAGTCCAGGCTGACTGCAAGGACAGTCCTTCAAGCCTTGGGGTTCATGGCATCTTGTATTCTGGTGCTTCCCAATGCCAAATTGCATATGAGGAAGCTTCAATGGTATCTCAAAAATCTATGGACACAACACTGCCAGGATCTAGACACTGTCATTCAAATAATACCTTGCATTCAGAAGGAATTTTTGTGGTGGGCTCAGGAATGTCACCTAAACAAGGGACTCTCTGTGACCCGACCAGAGGCGAGTCAGATTCTAACGACGGATGCCTCGGACAAGGCTTGGGGAGCACACCTCAATGGGAAATGGGTGCAAGACACGTGGCCTGCCAGACTTCAACATTTGCATATCAACTTGAAGGAGATGTTAGCAGTACAATTTGCATTAATGGCTTTCAAGGATTTGCTTCACCCAGGGCAGGTGTTGATTCTAACAGACAACACAACTGTCATGTGGTACATCAACAAGCAAGGGGGAACTCATTCGTACCCTCTTTGCAGACAAGCGATGATTTTGTGGGAGACAGCTCTCAGTTACAACCTCAATCTTCAGGCAAGATTTCTACCAGGAGCACAGAACTCCTTAGCAGATGTATTGAGCAGACAAATAGTGGATCCTCACGAGTGGAAATAGGATCCTCAGGTATTTCAAAAGTTGATAGTGTCATGGGGAACTCCAGACATAGATCTGTTCGCTTCCCCACTAAATTACCAGTTGCCAAAGTTTTGCACAAAAAGGTTTCATCCCACAGCTTGGAAGGTGGACGCTCTGTCATTCAGTTGGAACAATCTTCATGTATATGCCTTTCCACCTCTACCTCTTCTGCCCAAGGTTCTCTTGAAGGCCAGACAAGACAAGCCATCCATGATCCTGATAGCACCGGATTGGCCTCGACAACACTGGTACCCACTACTGAGGAGTTTGGTCCGAGAGCCTCCATGGCCTCTGCCTTTGATTCCATACCTTTTGTCTCAGGAGGGCAATCACTTTCTCAATGTCAGAATTCAGTCTCTGCATCTAACAGCCTGGCATATTCTGTTTTAGATTCTGGAGGTTCTCAGCTTCCACAACAAGTTTTGAATGTTATTTTGGAGGCCAGGAGGCCTAGTACAAGGAAAGTTTATGCTGATAAATGGAGGAGATTTTTTATTTGGAGCAAAGGGAGGGACTTTGATGTTTCCAAGCCTAATTTGAGTGCTTCATTACAATATCTTACTGAGTTATTAGACAAAGGTTTGTCCTTCTCCTCCATAAAGGTTCATGCTGCAGCCATTTCGGCTAATTATGACTGTGACCCTCCTTTATTCTCTCATCCTTTGTTTAAGCAGTTTCTCAGAGGGGCAAAGAACATAAGACCCCCACGTAGAGCTCCTACTCCTGCGTGGGATCTCAATTTTGTGTTGGAAAAGCTTACTCTACAACCTTTTGAGCCTGCAGCTACTGCCGAGTTAAAGTATTTGTCATGGAAAACTGCTTTTTTGATGGCCATTACTTCTGCAAGAAGGGTTTCTGAATTACAGGCCCTTATGGCAGTGGAGCCTTTCTTGATTTTTCATAAGGATAGGGTATCTTTGCGTACTAATCCTTCCTTTATGCCTAAAGTGGTTTCTAGTGTGGCCTTAAACCAAACTATTCATTTGCCTACTTTTTATGCAAATCCTCAAAATAAAGGGGAGAAGATTTTGCATACTTTGGATATTCACAGGCAGTTGCGTTATTATTTGAGCAGAACCAAGGAGTTCAGACAGTCTCAGCAGTTTTGTTTCTTTTGCTTTGGGTTCACAGGGTAAACCTGTTTCAAAACAAACTATTTCTAAATGGATTGGGTTTTGTATTTCTTTTTGTTATTCCCGTCATGGTAAGGAGATTCCGACTGGGATCAGACCTCATTCCACTAGAGCTACTGCAACTTCTACTGCCTTTCTAAGGGGGGTTTTACAGGGCATTTTAGCAGCCCCTAATGCTTTATGATTTTTCCAACCTCCCTTTCCCGTTGCTTTGGGATTCTACCCATAAGTAAGGACTGCAGCAATGTGAGATGAAGAACATAGTACAGTTTTGTACCTACCATAAATGTAGATGTTCGAAGATCCACATTGCTGCAGTCCAATTTTCCCTCCCTCCTTCCCCTCTGTAGCTTAGCATGGTTATATGGTTTGGGTGATGGCTGTAGTTGGGCATATCTTTTGGGAAGGTACTCTGTTTTTTGGCTGTGGCCTTTCTTTTAGGGCCTTCTGACATCTGGGGCAAGAAAAGACTGAGGATATGACGTCGGTCATGCGCTTTTATACCCTGACGCTCTGATGTCAGGGCTGTGCGCCCATGACCGACGTCAGCCTAATACTTTGGTATTCGGGCCGACCGAGGACAGCAGACTACCCATAAGTAAGGACTGCAGCAATGTGGATCTTCGAACATCTACATTTATGGTAGGTACAAAACTGTACTTTTCTTTTACTGTTACTGTCCACTCAGCACCTTTATGTTCCACATGGTCTTTATCAATAATTCCCTAATGTGTCCATTTCTTCTCTTTTCGATGGTGATTCTATTCCTTTTGCTTTGTTTCTCAATTTTCTGTAAAATGTTTTGGGTCGTAGGTGAATGACATATTTTGCATATCTTGTAAGTTTTTCTGTCTGTGCTGATCCCTTTAGTTTACTTGCAGTAGTGTACAGTAGATTCTGGTCTGTTCTGGTAGTACGCGTTGCTTTTATGCCTATCTTAATATTTTTGTTTTGATGCGTTTCCTTTTCTCTACTCTTCTAAGATGCACATTTCACATGTTTTTTCATTGGTTAGTTGTCTCCTGAGTGATGCTTAAATACATTGAATTTCTGACCCTTTGTCTTTTTCAGAAAGGATTTCAGTCCTGCATAAAGTACTGCTGCCGATTCGCTGCTTGTGTTTCACGCCATCCTTCCCTCTGATGATTTTCAGCTCCACACACCTGCTGTAAATTGAGCTCAATACGCTCCTTTCTGTCTGCACTGCTGTTGATGATGAATCATTTATCTGACACTCAAAAGTGTGTTTTGCATCTTATTGTCTGTTGTTCTGATTTTTACTTTATCTGAATTCACTTTCCAACTAGCTGTTGGGTAAATTGGTGTACTCTTACACTCCAGCAAGCAAATTGTTTTTACATCAGGAGGTCGGAGCATTTTCTATCTAGTGTACAAGGAGGCAGCCTGGTCTGATTTCAGCATCAAGAAACTAAGTGTATTTTGTGTCTCTACTGAACTTTTTAAATTGCATTGCATCTGATCACTGCATTTTTTTCTGCTTTTTACTGTTGTGAATGCATATTTTCTGCATCTTTCAACTGTGTTTTCAGTTTAGATGGCATAGTCTAGATTATGACATGCTGAATCTAGTCTGTTTTTGTTACACTCGAGCACTAATCCAGCAGCCTTGCATTAAGAAAGGCTCCCCTGCACCCTTGTGGCAAAAACGTGTGGATCCAGCCTTGTCTGAGCTGGGGATTGCTGAAGGAAGGTTCATTGTATACTTCCCTATTGGTAGATTCTTAAAAATGATTAATTTCGCCTGTATTTAAGCCTTTTTTGCATGTCACCGCACATCACACAACTGGGGTTAGTGGTGCCCTGTATAGATGCGAACACCTTGAAACAATTTTTCCCTAGACAACTCTAGACCCCCTCACAAGCTTCAGTTGCACTTAAGGCAACTTAGTTGCATACTGAGCAATGTGGCCGTACCTGTCCTGCATAACCCTCCATTTAACAACCCTTTATAGTCTGTCCACAAAAACTGGTCAGTCTAGCCCACTCTTTTCACTAGTAGTTCGTACAGTAAAACCTGCTATAGTGGACAGACACTTTTCCTTCACTTCTCTGGCCAGCTTGATTGACATGGGAATACTGAGGCATTGTAATAATTGCCTCATGTATACTGACAACCATTTACTTCTACAATAAACAAATACTCTATGTGAGAGATGCAAGTACACTATGAAAATGGAATCACTTCTCTCATGTGAAAACAAACCAAATGTCAAACAGGTTGTCAGTTCACACTCTTCTCCTTTCACACAAACATGACAAACAGACCCACATACGCAGCGGTACTCACTAGAAGTCCACCAAAAGTTCAGAGCCCTCCCAAACTAAAACAAAGTGCACACACTGTTAGTCAAATTGAACCAACTACACACAAATGCGTCTCAACAAATAAACATCTAAGGTAAAACATCTCTAAACCAAATGCCGTGGTCATAGGTGATTGCATAGTGAGATGTTCCTCTCACCAGGCTGGACAAAAAGGTCACTGTTGGGTGCCAGTATTTGTCAGATCATACATGCCCCCTAAGTCACTCAGTAATAAGTACCATTATGACTCTGTCCTAGTTCATGCTGAGGTGAATGACTTGACATACCTCTCTGGACTATATGAAGAGAGAGAAGACTGAATTCTCAGACTGTGTCCAAGGTAGGGATGACCCTAGCCCTAAGCAGTATTCTTCCTTCTCCCAGGATGATGCCACAGCATAAAAAAATGATTGACTTCAACAATTTGCTTAGCTTCTGGTGTCAGTCCAGGGGGATCCAGTATGTCGGCCTGAGATGACGCGGTCAGCAGGCCGCACTGCTTTGCCAAAGATGGTCTGCATCTCTCTCCTCTAGGCTTTCAGATACTGGCATCCCCTGTAGTGCCTTTTTCAGGCAATGTCTAAACAATTTCTGACTTTAACAAAATCCACCTGAGGCAAACTCAAGGTTCTACTGATTAATGCTAGAAGTCTAAACATGCAGCTGAACTCAACAGAAGCGTTCCTCAATGTGGTAGATGTTGACATCTGTGCAGTTACGGAGACATGGTTCAAGGCCGCTGAGATCACCCTGGGTGTATAAGGCTACATTGCCTTCCACACGTTCATACCTTCAAAATGAGCATGAAAGAACAAGAGATGAAGGGGTATCTATCTTAATTAAAGCAAAGTACACCTTGAGACTGGTCACAGCATGACGGTCTCTCGAACTACCATTACAAATGACCATCTAGGGATAGGAATGTAGTTCAACAACTGACTTTAGGGGGGTGAACTAATAAGGGGTTGTCAGCCTTGCAGTCACTGCAGTTTCTGCTATTATGTAAACAAAACCAAGGAATTTAGTTCAAGGAATTCATCTTGTGTTTTTTGATGTACGTGTTTGTGGAAATTGTACCTCAGATTGGGTTACTTATTTGGTTCTTTGTAATCAAGAATTTTATGTTGGTCAAACCGCTCGACCTTTGAAGTTGCGCATTTCTGAATGTCTTAGTAACGTCAGATGTGCTTGAATGTCTAATGAATTGTACAAACACACTACGCAACACTCTTATGCCCAGTTTAGATTTACTGTTATAGAATAGGATTATGTCAAATGATGGGGTTAAAATTGGATGGCATGATGTTTTAAATAGGAAATAAAATGGATTATATTGTTAGGTGCGTTGTTTGCACCTGGTTTGAATGAACAAATGTGATTAACCAATTAAAATAGACAAGTGACTATATAATGGTGGGTGGAAGGATAGGAGCAATAAGCACTGATGAAGGCTTGTTAGCCGAAACCAGTCTGTTTTTCTCTTTTTGTCTATTTTTGATTAAATGTATTGATATTGCTGACTAATTGTGCTGGCTTTTTTGTTTTTTTTTCTTTCTTTCTTGAACTACACCATGTCCGATTAACTTTAGGCAAAATACCCTACCACATCATTGCTAGCTGTAGGTTCCCCACCATGAACCAAGAAAAGCAGACCACCTACCTGAACTTACTGGGATCTCTCTCCATACAGCCCAGCATCTTAGTCATGGGTGATTTCAGCTGTTCTTCCATCAAGTGGGTGACACATACCGAGCACAAACATTCTTGCCAAGAGGTTCCTGGGTTTAAATTCAAATGCTCTGGAACAGATAGTCTGCACCCCCTACAAGCAACTCAAATGTCCTGGACAAAAGTACTCACCAACATGGGGAGTTACTGCACTCCCCCCTGTGTGATGCCTCCCATGGTAAGGTCAGACCATAAAACTGTCTCGTTCAAAGTAAATATTGGAGCTGACACCCCCACAGGAGCAAAAAAACTGAAGAATTATTCCAAAGTTAACTTCAAACTACTAAGTGTTGGTGCAAAAAAGTTTATACCCACACTTTCAGACTACAATAACTCCTATGCAGAGGTGTACTCTGATGCCCTGTACAAACACTTAAGCAGCTGTATAGACTCAACTGTACCTGACCGGATCAAAATCAGGTCCTCCCAAAAAATAAGCCACGTTGGTGGACCTCAAATATAAACAGGTTGTATCACAAAAGGAAGAAATAAAATGTCTAAGAATAAGAGGGAACTGACACAGCACAGAATGAATTACCTCCTTGGCTTGAACAAGTAAATCAGAAATCACGTGAAATCCTCTAAAGCTAAGTATGAATTTAAAATAGCGTCCCTCGGTAAGGATGATGCTTCTTCATGTCTGAAGCCTAAAAGGGAATGCCCAGCATTGTGCAGAAATGTTAATAGATGGTATCACTCCTACACATCGGAGAAAGTTACCCGGCAGATTTGGTGCAAACTTCATCCCTCTGGCCTCATCAGCCATACACCAAAGCATACCAGACACCTGTCTGCTGCCTAGTACCTCTGGAGATCAGGTCTTATCCGTGCCCTCCAAGGCCAAAAAAACACAGCCTCAGTGGGACCAGATAATGTCCCAAGATACTTAAGCAATCTAAAACCCGACTTAGCATACCCACTTAGTGTGGTCTTTAACCATAGCCTGAGAAGTGGCTTTGTTGCAGCAGAGTAGAGAACAGCAACAGTAATTCCCTTCCATAAATGGGGGCCATCAGCAGACCCTGGGAACTGTAGACCCACAAGTCTAACCAGTCTCATCTGCAAGGCCATGCAAAGAATCATCACAAACAGTCCAAACCAATGCGATAAACAAACCAAGCGTTATTGAGCAGTTAAATTCACTATCCTAAACAATAAGCAATTGCTTTCGTCTGTAATGTACAAGACTTCATCAGACAAATTTAAAAACTGGTTATATGACATGTATATCTGTCAGGCTGTCACATGAGCCAAAGTTACACATTTGAAAGTTTAAAGAAACAATGCATCCTAATCCAAGTACATAAAGTATGATTTAAAGCAAGAATAAATATTGTATTCCATGGTCCATCAATGAAAATAAAGTTAAAAATGAAAAGTCGAAAACTTAGTCTTGAGCATTTGGTTAAAAAAGTGTGTATTTGTGTGTGTTTATAGTGTACGTATGTCAGCCCTATTATTCTTAAACTTTAATATTTAGTAAACTCTTTTTGGTGGTAATGGCATTGATTCTGGGGGTCCTATGACATGCAGATATATTTGCCACTACAGCTCGCATTGTTCAAGCAGGATTACCACATGGGGCTCCCTCTTGGGTTACATTCCACTTTTTCTGAAATTGTGAATAAAAAACTGTTCAGGACAATTGCCTGTGCTTTACAAAGCATTGGTGTTTTTTCTCTTTTTTTTATATTGTAAATATGCTTGTAAAGCATTGCTTTAGTTTGAGCTCAGTCTTGCCAACGTAAAATTCACAACATGTTTTACATACAGTGATATAAACCCCCCATTGGTGTGACGGTTAAAGCAGCTGCTTAGGTTTGTCTCATTTGCCAGAATTTTATCCCCATTCTGGATATGTTGGTAATGGCTGCATGTTCCATATTTTACCATTTTCCCAAAAGCTTCTGATCACTGGCTGTGTTGTCAAAAATATTAAAATTTGTGCCTCATAAACAGCCATGGGATGGTCACTTAACTTCTCTTGCATGTCTTTATTGTTTAATATAAGCTGCCACTTTTTAGATAAAATATTGCATATGCTAAAACTGTCCATTGAAAAGATGGTGACAAAGGTGTGGCCATGCTAGTTGCTTCCATTATTATGCTGGCACAGGCTATTGAATTCCCTTGACTGTTAATTGGTGGGGGATTGTCAGTATCATCTGATTTTTTATTGTTGTGCACTAATGGGACCAATATGCTGCTCCTTTGTGCACTACTTTCTTGTTAGCATTTGTTTGTCGTGCACTAATGGGACATATGCTGCTCCTTTTCGCACTACTACTTTCTTGTTAGCATTTGTTTGTCGTGCACAAATAGGACATGTATGCTGCTCCTTTGAGCACTACTACTTTCTTGTTAGCATTTGTTTTGTCGTGCACTAATAGGACATATATGCTGCTCCTTTGTCCACTACTTTCTTGTTAGCATTTGTTTGTCGTGCACTAATAGGACATATATGCATGCTGCTCCTTTGTGCACTACTTTCTTGTTGGCATTTATTTGTCGTGCACTAATGGGACATATATGCTGCTCCTTTGTGCACTACTTTCTTGTTGGCATTTGTTTGTCGTGTACTAATGGGACATATATGCTGCTCCTTTTTGCACTACTACTTTCTTGTTAGCATTTGGGCGGCCACGGTGGTGCAGTGGTTAGCATTGTCACCTCACAGCAAGAGGTTCTCCGGTTCGATCCTCGGCTGGGGTGCCTTCTGTGCGGAGTCTGCATGTCCTCCCTGTGGTCACGTGGGTTTCCTCCGGGTGCTCCGGTTTCCTCCCACATCCCAAAGATATGCTGCAGGTGGATTGGACACTCTAAATTGGCCGTAGGTGTGAGTTCATGTGTGTATGTGCCTTCTGTGGCAGGTTGGGCGCCAGGCTGGCAACTTAACACTGTAAAACTCCACTGCCAATCATGAGCGAACAGGTGATCCGCTGTGGCGACCCCTAACTGGGAAAAGCCGAAAGAAGAAGACGACTTTCTTGTTAGCATTTGTTTGTCGTGCACTAATGAGACATGTATGCTGCTCCTTTTTGCACTACTACTTTCTTGTTAGCATTTATCATAGCTAGGGGATATCCTCTTTTTAAAAAGGTCACATTCTGTAATAAATTCATTGGAATTGGAAATCATCCTTGACCGTCCTTACCATTTGGCCTTTTGTTAACATCTGTTTTGTGGTGGTAAAGGTGGCTACTGGTGAAATGCAAAAAAAAACATGGAATCTTAAAACTGTGTATGTAAATTTTAAGGAATGAAGTAGTAGTGTTGATGTATTGGATGAATTCTATTAGATCTGTTGGGCCTGTTCATGCAAGAAATGTCATCCAAATAGCACTTATACATTTTTATAGAGTTGGTAAATGGGCTGTTAGACATATTTGTATTCCCACACTGCCATTACTGTATTAACAAGTAAGGGCCTACATGTTGCCCCCTTGGCAATGCCTGTCCTTTGTTTGAAATGTCCTTCAAAGCAAATTAAATTATTAACTAGATCTGTTTCTACTAGCTGGCTTAAGGTGTTGGTGTTGTCTTGTAAACAGTTAAGTATTGTATAAACCACAAGAGCTCTATGTTATGAGGGATGCAACTGACAGATCCTTGCCATCAGTGGTTAAAAACACTGCATTCATGATATCTGCAGCTGTTGGCATTTTAAGAAGCACCATGAGTCTTTGCATAAATGGTGGACACTTGTAACTTTGTTTTTGAGATGGTGGTCTGTATACCTGGCTATGAAAATAGTCTTGGAGGTGCCAGCATTTACTTTTGGTCCTAAAGTGTGGATCTTTTATGTTCGTGTGGATCTTGTGTACCCTGAAGATAGTGGGGACTTTAGGATCAGTCATATTTGTAAATTTATATTCTTGAGGGCTGAAGTGTCCTTTCATCAGCATACCGTAAAACTGTCTTTTTCTGTATGAAATGTTTCTCTCTTTTGGAGGCTTTGATGTAATGTATTATAATACAAGATATTGAACATACGTTGTTTGTAGTCCAGTTGGTTTATAACTGTTAAGCCCCCGCCTTTGTTGGGTCACATGACTGTTAAATTACCAAAAGTTCTAAGTTCCTGGATAATGTTCCATTGATCCCTTTCCATATTGTATAAAGGATCCTCAATATGCTGATTTAATAGGTAGCGAATGTCAGTCTCGCAGATCTGCTCAAAGGTGTGGAATGTTGGATGGAGTTCTGGATTATACATGCTAGGAACTCGTAACACTTGGTGTTCCAAATCAGGGTTGTCATTGTTTGTTACAAGTATAGCTTTTGGTCATGTCAGCTGGTTTTGTACAAAAGTGTACCTTTTTTACTAAACAAGTCAGCATGTTCTCTGGTGATGTTATAGGTACTTAGTTCTACATTTTAAAATCATTGGTACTGTTAGATACAGTAATGTAACGGTTAGGATTATTAGCTACAGTAATGCAGCCATCACTATTGTTGAACAGTGTTACCATTGTTATCTCTACCACTTTTGTTGTGCTTTCCTTCTCTGTTGTTGACAAGGCAGTCGGGGAGGTGATGAGCATGAATTGTTCTGTCCCGGTGTCCTAGATGGATTTGACGTCCTCTTGTTCTGTCATCGCTCCGGCCGTTGTAGCAAAGTGCTGGCTAAAGAGTCCTCCCCCGTCTGTTGGCCGTTATATTCTTGTATGTAAATGAGGCTTTTTGTATATGTTTGTTTCCTCAAAGACCTCAACTACTGTCCCAGCAAAACAATCAGATCCTGCACAATCAACTCCAGACACTGAACCTGGCGGCATGGCTGATCATGTAGTTATACAAACCACTCCTCTCAGCAAAGCTGTGATGGATGTCATTTTGGAAGCCAGAAGGCCTAGTACTAGAAAATCTTATGCTGATAAATGGAAGAGATTCTGTGCTTGGAATCAAGCACAAGGAACTGATACAGCAGAACCAAATATTACTCTGATATTACAATACTTAACTGAGATACTTGACAAAGGCTTATCTTTCTCATCAATTAAAATCCATGCCTCTGCCATTTCGGCTCTTTACAATACAGAGCCACCAATCTTTTCTCATCCTTTACTAAAGCAGTATCTTAGAGGAGCCAAAAATTTAAGGCCTCCTAGAAGATCACCATTACCTGCATGGGACCTCAATTATGTATTGGAAAAACTCACCCTGCCTCCATTTGAACCAGCTGCTACCGCTGATATAAAGTTCTTATTGGAAAACAGCTCTGCTACTAGCAATTACTTCAGCAAGAAGAGTCTCAGAACTACAGGCCGTCATGGCTGTAGAGCCTTTTATCATATTTCACCCAGACAGGGTGTCTCTGAGGACAAATCCTACATTTATGTCTAAGGTGGTTTCCAGTGTGGCTCTTAACCAAACAATTCATCTGCCAACCTTTTATCCAAATCTGCAGAACAAGGGGGAGAGAATTCTGCATTATTTGGACGTACACCGACAACTAAGATTCTACTTGAGCAGGACTAAAGCTCTAAGAAAAACTGAGCAATTACTAATGACATATGCTGCAGGATCAGAAGGAAAGGCTATTGAAAGCAGACAATTTCAAAGTGGATAAGCCACTGCATCCGTTTCTGCTACTTACACCATGGTAAACCTGTGCCCAAGGGCATTAGGTCTCACTCCACCAGAGCTGCAGCTACTTCAGCAGCCTTTCTCAGAGGAGTACCAATAAAGGATATTCTAGAGGCTGCTGATTGGAGTTCTGTTCACACCTTTACAAAGCATTATCATTTGCCTCTCTACTCTTAAGTCTAGGGCAGGCTTTGCCACTGCAGTTCTGCAGGGCCTTATAGCCGCACCTAATACTGTTTAGCTCCTGCCTCCCAACCATAGCTTTGGGATTCTGCCCAAATGTAATGACTGCAACAGTGAAACACGAAGAACATAGTACGGTTGTGTACACTTACCATAAATGTAGATATTCAAGTGTATTCACTGTTGCAGTCCAGGTTACCCTCCCGCCATCCCCCAGTCATTCTGGAGTTTCTCTTTCCTTCCCTATTTTCTACAACCTGTGTGTTGTATTTGCTTGTAGATAAAGGTAAAGTTTATATTGATGCATGTACCTTTTTGGGGGCACCTGACATCTGGGGCAAGAAAAACTAAAGAAAATGGCATCTGCTGCAGGTTTTATAACCCTGACGTCATGGAAATGGAGACAGCATCCGACGCAGGACCCAAGACTTTGGAATTCAGGCCGACTGAGGGCAACCTGCCAGCAGATTACCCAAATGTAATGACTGTAACAGTGGATACACTCTAACATCTGCATTTATAGGAAGTGTAGACAACTGTACTTTCCTAGGCCATGGTGCCTAATGAGCAGAAAGATAAGCAACTAAAGGAGAAGGGCATTAGGGACTAAACTTGATTTCATTTGTTAGTTTTCACTGTAGAATTCACAAAGACATAAGACCTGTAATTTTGCAATTATACGACCGCTTAATATAAACTTGAAGCAGTCAAGAATCAGACTTTTACAACAAAACTTTAACATCCATCAGATAGCTATGTTAGCTGGAATGTAACTTGACTTTTCCAAAACTTGTCAGCCTAAGCCTAGCTGACCGGTCAAGTCTTTGAAGTTCTTTTTGAGCACACATTTCTGGAAGAAATATTGCGTCTGCTTGTCAGAGATGTAGGTCCTCTACCCAGTGGTCACTGACCACCTTTGAACACAAGTGAGATGAAGAGTACCTACCTATGAACCTATATGATTGGATGGGTAATAGGAAATTCACCCCGGGGATCACTTCTGTGGTTCTGCTTGACAGGGGCACAGGAAAATAATTTTCTTGGGTGGCGAAAGCCAGGGTACATTTTTGGCTAGGCTTGTATAGGTCTTAGGGCCAATAGCCTAGTACCTACCTGTGAACCTTATTGATGACCGTTAAGTATGAAATTCTTGTTTTTCTCTGAGGTCAAAAAGGTCAGTCTTCTCACAAAAGAGCCTACAGCTGCTTACAAGATGTTTATAACATCTGAGCTTTGCACATAACATAGCATGGATCTATAGTGCATATAAAAAGTGTACACACCCCTATTAAAATGCTAGGTTTTTGTGATATAAAAAAATGAGACCGCAATAAATCATTTCAAAACTTTTCCCACCTTTAACATGACCCATAACCTGTACAATTCTTTTAAGGAAAAAAATATATATATAAAAAAAAGTACAATAAGCTGGTTGCATTGTTTGCACACCCTTAAACTAATACTTTGTTTGAACACCCTTTGCTTTAATTACAGCATTCAGTCTTGTTGGGTACACGCCTGCCATCAGTTAGAGACTGTGATTAACCCCAAATAAAGTTCAGCTGTCTTAGTAGGATTTTCTTGACATTTACTCAGTTGCCTGCTACGGCAAGATCCATGGTTTGCAGAGAGCTTACAAAGCATCAAAGGGATGTCATTGTTGAGAGATATCAGTCAGGAGAAGGATACAAAAAATTTTCCACAGCATTGGATGTACCTTGGAGAGTGAAGACGGTCATCAGAAAGTGGGGAAAATATGGGACAACAGTGATGTTGCAAAGAACTGGAGTCCCTCCAAAACTGATTAAAAGGCAAGATGAAAACTGGTCAGGGAGGCTGCCAAGAGACCAACAACATTGATGGAGCTGCACGAATTTCTGGCAAGTACTGGTTGTGTACTGCATGTGACAACAATCTCCCATTTTCTCCATATGTCCGGCCTATGGGATAGGGTTGCAAGACGGAAGCCTTTTCTTACACACAAAAATATGTAGGCCCAACTAAAATTTGCAAAACAATACATCAAGTCTCCCAAAAGCATGTGGGAAAATGTGTTATGGTCTGATGCGACCAAGGTTGAACTTTTTGGCCAGTATTCCAAAAGGTACATTTGGCGCATCACCAAAAGAACACCATCCTCATGGTGAAGCATGGTGGTGTCAGTATCATGCTTTGGGGTTGCTTTTCAGTTGGAACTGGGGCTTTAGTCAAGGTGGAGGGAGTTATGAACAATTCCAAATACCAGTCACTTTTGGCTGAAAACCTTTAGGTGTCTGCTAGAAAGCGGAAGATGAGGAATTTCATCTTTCAGTATGACAATGACCCCAAGCATACATCCAAATCAACAAAAGAATGGCTTCACCAGAAGAAATTTGAAGTTTTGGAATGGCCCAGCCAGAGCCCACATCTAAATCCAATAGAAAATCTGTGGGGTGACCTGAAGAGGGCTGTGCACAAGAGATGGCCTCAGAATTTGACAGATTTGGAGCGTTTTTGCAAGGAGTGGGCAAATATTGCCATGTCAAGATGTGCCATGCTGATAAATTCCTACCCAAGAAGACTGAATGCTGTAATTAAATCAAAAGGTGCTTCAACAAAGTAGTAGTTTAAGGGTGTGGACATTTATGCAACCAGCTTATTGTACATTTTTTATTTTTTTTCCTTTAACAGATTTATTTCTTTTTCAATTGAATTATACAAGTTATAGGTCACGTTAAAGGTGGGAAAAGTTTTGTAATTTATTGCAGTCATTTTTTTTTTTATCAAAAAAATACTGGCATTTTAACAGGGGTGTGAGCACTTTTTAAACTTTTTATATCCACTGTATATGTCATACAAAATGGAAGTCTGGATAAAACAAGATGGAAGTTTGTATTGTATGGAAATGGGAAGAAATCTGCTTTAATTTGCACAGTTCTATTATTGCTGATGCAGGCGAGGTGCTTTTGCAGCTCCCTGGTCTGATACCAGTTAGACCTTAGTCTGGTGGCACGACCGCTCCAGAGGCCTACATGGCTGAGGGCACACATGACATTCCAGTGTCAGTTGGGTCTAGAGCCACTGAACAGATCATGACTACCTATGCCAGAGTCCTGTTCTGGTGACTAAGGATAAAGGTGGTATCCCCTTATTTATTCTAAGGAAAGAAATACCTGGAAACTAGATAGAGGTTGAAGCTGCCCATTTGCAAACTGAGGATCTGAGCATGTCAGAGGCCATGCAGATGTCTGGTTTGGGCGATTTGGGGGAAATCGTGGCTATTGATTTTCTGAGGACTCAAACTGCTCCGGTTCCCTTGCAACAGGAAGCTTTGGCAGTTCGGCCTACTTCAGGCCTTGCTGCTGCCTTAGAGGTCTACTAAAAAGAGACAGAAGACTAAACTTTCTGCAGTACCTTCTACCCCTATGTAGAACTGGGAAGATGTTCTTTGTGTTTCACTGTTACAGTCATTACATTTGGGTAATCTGCTGGCAGGTTGCCCTCAGTCGGCCTGAATTCCAAAGTCTTAGGTCCTGCGTCGGTTGCCGTCTCCTCTTTCATGATGTCAGGTCGTCAGTGGTATAAAATATGCAGCCGACGCCATTTTCTTTAGTCTTTCTTGCCGCGCGGTGCCCGAAGCAGAAGCATTTCGCAAGTGCAGGTCGGCCGACTACTGAAATATTCACGTTTGAGTTTCAGAACCGAAGTCTTCAATAAAGCTAAGTACCCCATTGGGGAAACTTTTTTCTTGCTTTTTACCGATGTCCGAAAAAGTTGTTAATTGTATTACTTGTGGAAGCAAATACCTCATAAGGATTTCCATTTATACTGTATTCCTTGCCTAGGCCCTGTTCACAACATTCCTGGCTGTCGCTTTTGTACTAGATTTAACCAACGCGCTATTAAGCATCTGTATATTTTTGCATCTAAGTATTTTGGAAACAGATTTAACTGCCCAGGGATGTCGTCGGATAGCAATCCGACTACCGGAGTACATAAAAAATGCAAAGAAAAGGACAGAGAAAGGCTGTCGAGATCCAAAACCGACGACTAAGCTTCTCCTAAGCCATTCGCCGGTTCACCGGTATTCTGAGGCGCTTTCACAGCCCCTGATACCTGCTACCTTCAAGTCGCAGGCCTCTACCGACACCCATGTGTAGTCCGGCATGCCACAAGATACTCAAGGTATTGGACTGACGGATGTATCTCCCTCGGATGGGTCCGGAGCCGCTGAGCAGGCACCAGCTTCTGAGGGTGCATTCAGACCTCAACATTTTTATATCAAACCGATGAAAGCTGCAAAACCAAAGGCAAAGACACCTAAAACTAAAAAACTGACGCCTGAGCCACGTGCACAAGCCTCTATGCCTAAAAAACAGATTATCAAAATGGCTGAAGGCCTTATTACCTTGATCAGGGGTACCCATCCCCCTCCAGGTAAGAGGCCTAGGCAAGACACTGATTATGTATCTTCAGATCAGGTTTCCATTTCTTCTGATCAGGAATTATCTTTACCTCCCTATGAGGATTCTGATGCTGAGGAGTCTATTCCATCTGCATATCCTCCTGAGGATTATTCATTTGGAGGAACCTTGCATACTTTGAGGGAGCATTTTCACTGGGAGAGTCGAGACTTCTCAGAATCAGAAAAGAGGCTCAGGGATTTCCTCCTTCTCCCTCAGCACAAACCTTTAGCCATTCCCCCTGTGTTAGACATTGTGGATGATGTTTTTTTTTTGGAGTCAAGCTTGACCCCTGACTATTTATCTCCAGCTCCCAGCAAGCCTGACTGGTATTACAGGGTCCCTGACTCTCATAAGTTTTTATTTAGAAACCCTGCTGCTGATCCTGAAACTATTTCACAGGGTCCAAAGGGAGTTAAGGCCTCAACAGCAAAAAACCCACCCTCCTCCGACAGAGATTCAAGGGCGCTGGATAGATGGGGAAAAAGGTTTATACATCTGCAACCTTGGCAATCAGGGCCTTAAACTGTCAATTTAATATGCTTAAGTACCA
The DNA here is from genome assembly GCF_019279795.1 of Protopterus annectens. NCBI lineage: Eukaryota > Metazoa > Chordata > Ceratodontiformes > Protopteridae > Protopterus > Protopterus annectens. The sequence continues at coordinate 1,717,864,067 of NC_056729.1, read as the reverse complement.
ACAACATGTTATGGGATTGCTGAAACAAAATGTTGATTTCAGAATGCGCAGAAAATAAGGAATTGCAGGAATTATTGCATGCAGAAGAACAAGTTGGAAAGCATACTTTGCAATGTGGTTTTGATTCTTTAGAGGCCTCCTGCAGGGCCGCAATTACTGGATCTGTGATTAGGAGGATTGCCTGGTTAAAGGAACAAAATTTGCTTGATCATGTTAAAGCTAAATTGCTAGATGCACCTTTACAGCATGATTCTGTTTGGTATCAAGGCAGAAGAGGTTTTAAAGAAAATGGAAGACAAAGCTAAGTCTATGCAAACTGTTAAAGATTTCTTACAAGTGCAGCCACCTAGATTCAGTAGACACTGGCCTACAAAAAATTGGTCCTTTCCTGTGTCAGACAGAGCTCAAAGGGGCAAATCCAGACGCCCTAAGGGTTCCAGGTACCAGGCTCAAGACTCATACAGGTCAAAGCAATGGGGCGCATCCACCTCCAAATCCTAAGGAGATAAGGCGCAAACCTACAGAAAGCAATCTCAATGACTTCCCTCTGCCTACATCAAGCACTTATCTTTTGGCAGCACCCATAGGGGGAAAATTTGCACTTTTTGCTCAAAATTGGCAGGGTATTGAACATTGTATCAGAGGGGTACGGATTCCATTTCCACACACTGCCAATGACAAATGGTTGGCCAGACCTGCCAAAAAAAGACAGGGCCCGGTGGCCAATACTGGATTTATCGATTTTGAACACATACCTGAACATTCCAAAATTCAAAATGCTCACTTTGCAACAGCTTCTGCCCATGCTGGGCAAGAATGCATGGCTGGTGACTTTAGACTTAAGAGGCATACCTGCATGTCCCAACAAGACAGTCATGCAGAAGATACCTCAGATTCAAGGCTGGCTTAATGCATTACCAATTCTCTGTACTGCCCTTTGGCTTATCTACTGCGCTCAGGGTCTTTACAAAGTGCCTGGCGCTAGTAATTGCATTTTGCAGACAAAGAAGTATCCAAATATGTCCTTGCTTGGACGACTGTCTCATTCAAGCAGAGAACAAGGACACCCTTCTACGACACCTGGCGTTTGTGAAAAGGCTTCTAGCATGCCTAGGGTACACAAACGAAAAGAAATCACAACTGGTACCCTCTCAGAAGATAACATTCCTGGGTGCAAGCTTGCATACAACTGCCCAGATGGCTTACCTCACGCCAGACAAGCAAAGGCAACTGACTACTTACTTCAAACTGATGGCAACAAAAACCCAGTCTTCTGCAAGACAAATTCTGCATGCTCTGGGCTTCATGGCATCCTACTAATTCCATATGCAAGACTGCATATGAGAAAACTTCAATGGTATGTAAAACGTTTATGGAGTCAACATTCACACAGTCTGAAAACAATGATTCCTCTCATCCCCTGCCTGCAACAGGAGTTTCTTTGGTGGGCAAAGGCCTGTCATCAAAACATGGGACAGCCCTTCACTCTACCCCCTGCCAGCCAAACCTTAACAGACACATCAGATTATGCCTGGGGGGCCCACATGGCAGGAAGATGCATTCAGGGCATATGGGCACCAAATCAAATGCATCTATATATCAACCAGAAAGAGATGCTAGCTGTTCAAAATGCCCTAACAGCCTTCAAGGACTTGCTTCATCCAGTACAACTACTGATAAAGGCGAACAACACTACAGTCATGTGGTATATAAACAAGCAAGGGGGCACACACTCATGCCTCCTTTGCAGATTAGCCATGGCACTGTGTGGCACAGCTTTGACCTACCAAATAAATCTTCATGCTCAATTCCTGCCAGGAAAACAGAACACACTGGCAGATGATTTAAGCAGAAACCTTATGGATCCTCCCGAGTGGAAACTAAATCCACAAGTATTCAGCATGATAACAGAGAAATGGGGGAGCCCAGACATAGATCTCTTTGCCTCTCCTCAAAATTATCAGTTGAAAAGATTCTGCACAAGGACTTAACGCAGACAAGCATGGAAAGTGGACGCCCTAGCCTTCAGTTGGAAAAACCTGTCAGTTTACGCCTATCCTCCTCTGCCTTTTCTACGCAAGGTCCTCCTAAAAGTCAGACAAGAGAAGTCAAAGATATTAATTGCCCTGGACTGGCCCCTCCAATACTGGTACCCAATCCTAAGGAACTTGTCTCAATACCCAGTTTGGACCTTGCCTCGAAGACCACAACTTACTGCCCCATAAGCTTAACAAGCCTGGTCTGCAAAGCTATGGAGAGGATCATAATGGAACTCCTAAATAAAGACATAGGGGACCTACAGACATTGGATCCTACCCAATTCGGCTTCGTCGAGGGCAGATCATGCCTCTTGAACTTGGTCGACTTTTTTGAAACGGTCACCAAGGCCATTGATGAGGGTAAGGCAGTTCACACAGCCTACCTTGACCTTGCAAAAGCTTTCGACACAATACCCCACTTGGGTATCATAGAAAAGCTCACCAGCTTAAATGTAAACCCATATGTCACAAGATGGGTTGCAAACTGGCTCAAGGACAGAACCCACAGGGTTAGAGTTGCTGGTGCCATGTCAGACTCCAAGCCGGTCAAAAGCGGTGTCCCACAGGGCTCAGTCCTGGGCCCCCTCTTGTTCGGCATCTACTTTTCAGAAGTGCAGGCAAACATAGGAGGATTGTGGCTGACAAAGTTTGCAGATGACTGCAAACTGGGCCATAGTTGAAAATCCATCAGACACAGATATCCTTCAGAGAGGTCTCATAGAAACGGATAACTGGTGCCAGAGCCATGGCCTTAAGCTAAACGCCAAAAAATGTATAGTCATACCCTTTGGTAAAAACAAGGTAACCCCAAGTTACCACATAGGTGGCAATCCATTAAGCACAGAAGAGGTTATCAGGGACCTGGGGACCCAAGTTGACAGTAACCTTTCTTTTGACACTCACATTGCCAAAGTGATTAAGAGGACCTTCTACATTGCCCACCTGATTATGAAGGGATTCACATCCAGATCAAGGGAGGTCATTGTTCCCATGTACTCTTCACTTATCAGACCAATGATTGAGTACAATGCCCCATTCGGAATGTATCTTACCCGACACCTGCAGCAATTGGAAAGACCCCAAAAGTTCCTCACCAAAAGGATAAAGGCTCAAAATATGCCATATGCTGCCCGACTGAAGAAACTCCAGCTCTATTCAGTCGCATACCACCTGCTCAGAGGTGACCTGTGCCTGACATACAAGGCCATGTCCAACCCGGAATTAATGGACATGCTCCACCTCAAAAAATCCAAATCCACCAGAGCCACAAGAGCAAGAGACTTAAACCTCAACACGGATATAAATAGGACGTGCTCGAGGGACAGATTCATCACCCAGAGACTCCATATGCTGTGGAACAGAATCCCGGTCCATGTGAGACAGAGCACCTCGCTGGCTCTGTTCAAGAGGAATCTTGACCAGTGGATGGGAGATCGTAGGTTTACCCCGGGGATCATCTCTATATCACTGCTGGACGGAGGCACGGCAAACTAATGGGTATAGTATTCTTCAACCTAAGGGGTGGTGAAAGCCACACAACTCTGGCTAGGCTTATAAATGCCCTAGGGCAGATAGCCTAGTATGAACCTATGAACTACTGTCCCAGCAAAACAATCCGATCCTTCACCATCAACTACAGACTTTGATCCTGGCAGCATGGCTAATCATGTAATCATACGAACGCCACCTCTCAGTAAAGCTGTGATGGATGTCATTTTAGAAGCCAGAAGGCCTAGTACTAGAAAATCTTATGCTGACAAATGGGAGAGATTCTGTGCTTAGAATCAAGCACAAGGACCTGATACAGCAGAACCACATATTCCACAGATATTGCAATACTTAACTGAGATGCTTGACAAAGGCCTATCTTTCTCATCAATCAAAATCCATGCCTCTGCCATTTCGGCTCATTACAATACAGAGCCACCAATCTTTTCTCATCCTTTACTAAAGCAGTATCTTAGAGGAGACAAAAACCTAAGGCCTCCTAGAAGATCATTACCTGCATGGGAACTCAATTATGTGTTGGAAAAGCTCACCCTGCCTCCATTTGAACCAGCCGCTACCACTGATCTAAAGTTCTTATGGAAGACAGCTCTGCTGCTAGCAATTACTTCAGCAGGAAGAGTTTCAGAGCTACAGGCCCTCATGGCTGTAGAGCCTTTTATCATATTTTACCCAGACAGGGCGTCTCTGAGGACAAATCCTACTTTTATGCCTAAGGTGGTTTCCAGTGTGGCTCTTAACCAAACAATTCATCTGCCAACGTTTTATCCAAATCTGCAGAACAAAGAGGAGAGAATTCTGCATTCCTTGGATGTACACAGACAGCTAAGATTCTACTTGAGCAGGACAAAAGCTCTAAGAAAAACTGAGCAATTACTAGTGTCATATGCTGCAGGATCAGAAGAAAAGGCTTTCTCGAAGCAGACAATTTCAAAGTGGATAAGCCACTGCATTAGATGTTCTTCATTCCACATTGCTGCAGTCCTAACTATTGGGTAGTCCGCTGTCCAGTCGGCCCGAATACCAAAGTATATGGCTGACGTCGGTCAGGGCGCATTAGACTGACGTCAGTACGTCAGGGTACTAATGCGCATGACCGACGTCATATCCTCAGTCGTTTTTGCCGCATGGTCCGATGCAGAAGCAATTTTGCGAGTGCAGGTTGGCGTTCTGAAAGTTTATGAAGTCAGAGTTTCAGACTGAATCAAAGTTGGCTAAGTACCCCGTTGGGGAATATTTTGTTTTTTTCTTGCCTCAGTATTTAACCGGATGTCAGAAAAAGTGAATAACTGTATTTCTTGTGGGAAACAGATACCTCATAGGGATTACCATACTTTGTGTATACCTTGTTTAGGGCCTGAGCACGACGTTGTTGGATGCCGCTCTTGTGCTAGATTTAACAAACGCACTATTAAGAGAAGGTTAGACTGTGCCAGGTTAGTGTTTGGGAAGCGTTGTAATTATAAAATGCCGTCGGATGCTCCGGCCGCTTCGCTAAAACGCAAAGATAAATCAGCAAAGCCTAGGGTGGAGGAACCGACAGTCCCAGACGCCGGTTCTTTGGAAGGCTCAGTGGAGCCGGAGGTTTTGCCAGGTGTCTCTTTGGAGTCTCAGGGAGAGACTTTACTGTTACAGGATGTATCCTCTCAGGAAGTAGGCCAGGCTGAGGGGCTTCTCAGGTGGCTGTTCTTCCCTCTCTTCCTAAGGTGGTTAGAGCCTCCCTTCAGTTTCCAAGGCTTCGTTGAGGGCAGGCCAAGTTTAGCTTCTGTGGGGGTTTCTCCTAGTGCTTCAGGATCTTTGCCTAAGAAACATATGCTTAAAATGGCAGAGGATTTGATTACTATGATTAGGGGTTCTATGCCCCTCCTGATAAGAGGCCTAGGGTGGAACCTGAGTTTGAGAGTTTTGAGCAATGCTCGGAGGCTTGAGTCTTCGGCTGAAGACTTGCAGGAGTACCCTCCTTATTCTGATTCTGATGTGGATGATTCTACTCCTTCTGCTTCTCCTCCTGAGGATTTTTCATTTTCAGAGACTCTGCATTCCATGAGGGAGCATTTTAAATGGGAAGGTCAAGATTTCTCTGATTCCAGGAAAAGGCTTAGGGAATTCTTGTTTTACCCCAGCATAGGCCTTTAGCTATACCTCCTGTTTTGAATGTGGTGGAAGATGTGTTTGCAGAGGCTTCCCTGAATCCTGATTCTTTGCCTCCTGCCCTAGTTAAACCGGATAGGTATTATAGGGTGCCTGAAGCTCATAAGTATCTTTTTAAGAGTCCTAGGGCAGACCCAGAAACTGTCTCTCAGGGGCCTAAAGGTGTGAAGGCCTCAGTTGTTAAAAATCCTGTCCCTCCTGATAGAGGCGAGGGCTTTGGATAGATGGGGAAAGAAAGTGTATACTTCTTCCACTTTAGCCATGAGGGCGTTGAATTGTCAGTTTCACATGTTAAAATATCAGAATTATCTTCTTTCACAGTTGAAATCTAAGGTGGATGCTCTGGCTGAAGGTATTGAGTGTAAAGAGTTGCAGGATTTAGTTCATGTGTCTGAACAGGTGGGTAAACATTCCTTGCAGTGTGGTTTTGATGCTGTGCAGGCCTCCTCCAGGGTGGCTGCCACTGGTTCTGTGCTTCGTAGGCACGCCTGGCTGAGAGATCAGAATTTAGCTGAGCATGTTAAGACAAGGATTTTGGATGCTCCTTTACAGTCTGATGTGTTGTTTGGTTCGCCTGTGGAAGCAGTTTTGAAGACAATGGAGGACAAGGCTAAGTCTATGCAAACTGTTAAAGATTTTTTGCAGGTGCAGCCTCCAAGTTTAGTAGAAATTGGCCTACTAAGGGATGGACTTATCCTGCTTATGATTCCCAGTCTAGGGGTAGGTCTAGACGTGGTAGGGGCAGAGCTCAGGGTTCTTTTAGGCCTAGGACAGGGAGTTCCCCTGCTCAGACTTCTGGTGAGGGCAGGGGTCAGCCCTTTCGTAAGCAGACCCAATGACCTGCCTTTTCAGCTGCCAGTACGTTCTTGCCTGGCAGCACCTTTGGGAGGAAGGCTGTCTCTTTTCAAAGAAAATTGGGATTTAATTACCCAAGACAGATGGGTTCTGGATATTATTCACCACGGTTACAGGTTTTATTTCCATACCTTGCCTCCTTTCAAAGGCATGCCAGACATTCCTCCTCTTCAAAGAACAGAGGCTCACAAGCAAATTTCTCTGTTGCTCCAAATAGGGGCCATTCAGTCAGTTCCTGTGCCAGAAAGGGGCCTAGGATTTTATTCTCGCCTGTTCCTAGTACCAAAGAAGGGGAACACGTGGAGACCAATTCTGGATTTATCTATCCTCAACACTTATCTGGACATTCCCAAGTTCAAAATGTTGACGTTACAACAGCTTTTACCTCTGCTGGGCAAAGATCACTGGATGGTAACTTTAGATCTCAAGGAAGCTTACCTTCATGTGCCAATAAGACTAAGTTGCAGGAAGTATCTGCGTTTCCGAGCTGGAAATTCTCATTATCAGTTCTCTGCATTGCCCTTTGGCTTATCTACTGCGCCCAGAGTATTCACAAAGGTTCTGGCTCCAGTGATAGCTTACTTCAGGCTAGAAGGAATCCAAATCTATCCTTACTTGGACGACTGCCTGATTCTGGCTCAAGAAAAAGAAGATCTTCTACAGCATCTGGAATATGTCATAGCAGTGCTAAGATGCCTAGGGTATTCTGTGAACGAAATAAAGTCCAGTCTAGTACCCTCTCAAGACATGTGCTTTCTGGGTGTGAGACTGAATACAGCAGCCCAGATGGCCTTCTTAACCCCGGACAAACAAAAGAATCTATCCAGTTACTTCCATCATCTATCTCTTCAGTCCGGGCTGACTGCAAGGACAGTCCTTCAAGCCTTAGGGTTCATGGCATCTTGTATTCTGGTGCTTCCCAATGCCAAACTGCATATGAGGAAGCTGCAATGGTATCTCAAAAATCTGTGGACACAGCACTGCCAGGATTTGGACACTGTCATTCAAATAATACCTTGCATTCAAAAGGAATTTTTGTGGTGGGCTCAGGAATGTCACCTAAACAAGGGACTCTCTGTGACCCGGCCAGAGGCAAGTCAGATTCTAACGACAGATGCCTCAGATATTGCTTGGGGAGCTCATCTAAATGGAAAGTGGATACAAGACAAGTGGCCTGCCAGACTACAGCATCTACATATCAACATGAAAGAGATGTTAGCAGTTCAGTTTGCATTAATTGCTTTCAAGGAGTTACTTCTTCCAGGGCAGGTGTTGATTCTAACAGACAACACAACTGTCATGTGGTACATCAACAAACAAGGGGGAACACATTCTTACCCATTGTGCAGACAAGCAATGATTTTATGGGAGACTGCGCTCAGTTTGCAACTAACTCTTCAGGCAAGGTTTCTGCCGGAGCACAGAACTCCTTAGCAGATGTATTAAGCAGACAAATCATGGATCCCCACAGTGGAAACTGGATCTTCATGTATTTCAAAAATTGACAGTGTCATGGGGAACTCCAGACATAGATCTGTTCGCTTCTCCACTAAACCACCAGCTGCCAAAGTTTTGCACGAAGGGATTTCATCACACAGCTTGGAAAGTGGATGCTCTTTCTTTCAGTTGGAAAAATCTTCATGTGTATGCCTTTCCACCTCTGCCTCTTCTTCCAAAGGTGCTTCTAAAGGTCAGACGAGACAAGCCAAGGATGATTTTAATAGCTCCAGATTGGCCTCGGCAGCACTGGTACCCATTACTGAGGAGTCTGATAAGGAAGCCTCCATGGCCTTTACCCTTGATTCCACACCTATTGTCTCAGAGGGACGGTCATCTGCTCAATGTCAAGCTTCAAACTCTTCATCTAACAGCCTGGCATATTCTGTTTTGAAAGACAGCAGGTCTCAGCTTCCTCAACAAGTTTTAAATGTGATTATGGAAGCCAGAAGACCTAGTACAAGGAAAGTGTACGCAGAAAATGGAAGAGATTTTTATTTTGGACTGCAGCAAAGAATTTGGAGATTTGAGCCTAATTTGAGTGTGGCTCTTCAATATCTTACTGAGTTATTGGACAAAGGTTTGTCTTTCTCTTCCATTAAGATTCATGCTGCAGCAATTTCAGCTCACTATGATTGTGACCCACCATTGTTTTCACATCCTTTGTTCAAGCAATTTCTTAGAGGGGCAAAGAATATAAGACCCCCACGTAGAGCTCCTACTCCTGCTTGGGATCTCAATTTTGTGTTGGAGAAACTTACTCTACAACCTTTTGAGCCTCGGCTACTGCTGAATTGAAATACTTGTCATGGAAGACTGCTTTTTTGTTGGCCATTACTTCTGCAAGAAGGGTTTCTGAGTTACAGGCCCTTATGGCAGTGGAGCCTTTTTTGATTTTTCATAAGGATAGGGTATCTTTACGTACTAATCCTTCCTTTATGCCTAAGGTGGTTTCTAGTGTGGCTTTAAACCAAACTATTCATTTGCCTACCTTTTATGCAGATCCCCAAAATAAAGGGGAAAAGATTTTGCACACTTTAGATGTACACAGGCTATTGCGTTATTATTTGAGCAGGACTAAGGATTTTAGACAGTCTCAGCAGTTGTTTGTTTCTTTTGCTTTGAGTTCAAAGGGCAAGCCTGTGTCAAAACAAACTATTTCTAGGTGGATTGGGTGTTGCATTACATTTTGTTATTCCCATCATGGCAAGGAGATTCCAGCTGGGATTAGGCCTCATTCCACTAGGGCTACTGCCACTTCCACAGCATTTCTAAGGGGTGGCAACTAAGGATATTTTGGAGGCAGCTACTTGGAGTTCAGTGCATACTTTCTCTAAGCATTATCACCTTCCTCTCTACTCTAAGTCTAGGGCTGGTTTTGCCACAGCTATTTTGCAAGGCATGTTGTCAGTTCCTGCTTCCTTATGATTTGCCAGCCTCCCTTACCTCTGCTTTGGGATTCTACCCAATAGTTAGGACTGCAGCAATGTGGAATGAAGAACATAGTACAGTTTTGTACCTACCATAAATGTAGATGTTCGAGGATCCACATTGCTGCAGTCCAATTTACCCTCCCTCCTTCCCCTCTGTGTTTAGGGGTGGTTGTGTAGGTGAGGTTATGTTCTGCTAATTGTGTATATATTGTATATATATTTTTTGGTGCAGGTATTTTGGGAGTTTTTGGTTTTTGGCCTTATCTTTTCAGGGTCTTCTGACATCTGGGGCAAGAAAAGACTGAGGATATGACGTCGGTCATGCGCATTAGTACCCTGACGTACTGACGTCAGTCTAATGCGCCCTGACCGACGTCAGCCATATACTTTGGTATTCGGGCCGACTGGACAGCGGACTACCCAATAGTTAGGACTGCAGCAATGTGGATCCTCGAACATCTACATTTATGGTAGGTACAAAACTGTACTTTTCTGCTACTTACACCATGGTAAACCTGTGCCCAAGGGCATTAGGTCTCATTCCACCAGAGCTGCAGCTACTTCGGCAGCCTTTCTCAGAGGAGTACCAACCACAGACATTCTAGAGGCTGCTACTTGGAGTTCTCTTCACACCTTTACAAAGCATTACCATTTGCCTCTCTAAGTCCAGGGCAAGCTTTGCCACTGCAGTGCTGCAGGGCCTTATAGCCGCACCTAATGCTGTTTAGCTCCAGCCTCCCAACCATAGCTTTGTGATTCTACCCAAATGTAATGACTGCAACAATGAAACACGAAGAACATAGTACAGTTGTGCGCACCTCACATCATCGGGGGCAAGAAAAACTAAACAAAATGGCATTGGCTGCATGTTTTATACCCCTGACGACCTGATGTCATGGTTGGGAGGGTGGCCTAATGGTTAAGCTGTTTGCCTTACAAACACAAGGTGCAGGGTTTGAGTCTCAAGGGATAATTGGCTAGGCTTAAAAATGGCTCGCAAGAGCAGTTAGCTTAGTACTAACCTATGAAGAGGGGACAGCAACCGATGCAGGACCTAAGACTTTGGAATTCAGGCTGACTGAGGGCAACCTGCCAGCATATTACCCAAATGTAATGACTGCAACAGTGAATACACTCGAACATCTACATTTTTGATAAGTGTACACAACTGTACTTTTTCTCTCAAGGTCTTAAGGCCTTGATAGCCCTCGGTCTCCTCTGGCTTTGGCTTCTCCTCTTCCACTGTGCTGACATCTGGTTATCTGGAGTCTGTGCTATCCTGCTGCGGGATTTTGACTCTGAGTAGACTTTCTCAGATGAAGACTCCTTAACATATTCTGCCCAGTTAACTTCCCCCTTGAAATGTGCATCCCCAGAAGAGTAGTTGAGCGAAGAAGACTCGCCCATGGAAGAGCTCTCTCTTGATGAGGCAGTAAGATGAGGGAATACTTTAACTTGGAATACTTAAATTTCAGAGGAAGAAAAGAGGTGGTATGATTTGCTTCAGGTGGAGGCCCCTGCACCTGCAGCTGCCCCTCCAGTGCTTCCAGCCTTCCTTGATGCCTTTACTTCATCTTCCAAAAAACAGGATTCACAGGCACCAGCTTCCAAAAGACCTGACCTTTTCTATAAGGTCCCGGAGGATTGCAAATTTCTTTTTAAATGCCCTTCAGCCGACCCAGCTGTAGTCTCCATCACTTCTGACAAATCCTGTCTGGTTGTCCTCGCCACAAAATTACTTCTTTCAGACAAAGTAAAATTTTAGAGAGGTTGGGTAAGAAGGTCTACACTTCAGCCCTTGCAATCAGGGCCATTTAATTATCAGACTCGTATGTCTAGGTATTCTCTAGTTTTGCTATCCCAAGCTTCGCAGGCTCTGTCTCAGCTTCCGGATTCAGAAGCTAAGTCCTTGGCTCCCTTTCTTTTAGCTGCATCCTCACAGGTTTCTAGGTATTCTGCTGAAGCTTTCTCCAGGTTTGCAGCTCCTGCTTCTGTACTGAAGAGGTACTCTTGGCTGCATCTACAGTCTCTTCCAGATGACATCAAGGCAAAACTGCTTGATGCTCCATTGGATAATTCAGATGTCTTTGAAAAAGCTGCTGCAGAGCTCTTTAAGACTCTCCAAGAAAAAGGTAAGGAGCTACAGGATTTAAAGCACCTGTTAGTTTCTCCACTTCCTAAATGTCATAGGAACTTCCCTGCTAAAACTCCTTTTATTAGAAAGCCTTCCAGGTCGTCTTCAGCCCCCTCGGGTACTAGGCCACGTAAACCTGTTAGGAGGCCTCCTCAGTCTAAAAAGGTCTGCTCCATCTCCTCAGCAGCCCTTTCAGTGCAGACTGGCTCTCTGTGACATCCACCTCCCAACTTCCAAGTCATACCTCTCTGTCTGTTTCCCTTATAGCATGGAGGGAGATTACTTAGGACTCCTGGGTGATGTCCATTATTCAAAATGGCTATTTCATGACTTGAAAATCCCCCCCCCCCCATTCAGGGGATTCCTCAACCGCCCTCAGACCAACTATATCTGTTTCCTCAGTTGCTAGCTCAGTTTTCTCTTCAAGGCACCATTCAACCAGTCCCTTAAGATCAGCATGGAAGGGTATTTTATTCCAGGATGTTCTTGGTTTCAAGAAAAGAGGGTCTTTGGAGACCATTCTGGATCTCTCAAGGTTGAATACCTTCCTGGTGATGCCTTCTTTCAAGATGCTATCCCTGCAGTCTTTTTTCCTCTTGTGCCTCCTCAACCCGCCTTAGCTTTGCTGGATCTAAAGGATGCTTACCTGCATATCCCTATTCACCCTCACTTCAGGAAATTCTGAAGTTTCTCTTTAGGTTCTTGGCACTTTCAGTTCTCTGCCTTGCCTTTTGGTCTTTCTACTGCCCCAAGGATTTTCGCAAAGTGTCTGGCCCCAGCTATTTCCGTCTTAAGACTGAAAGGTCTTCAAGTTTACCCTTACCTGGACAACCTGTTTTTTCTGGCCAGCAGTCCAGACCTTTTGTTTCAGCATCTGACTCTAGCCATTCCTTTTCTACAAGCCACGAGGTTCACAATAAATTTCAAAAAAATCTTTTTCACCTAGTCAACATTGCATTTTTCTGGGGTGCAGGTTCAGAACAGATTTGATTATGGTATTTTTTTCCTTCAGAAAAAGCACCATCTCTCACAGCTTTCATGGCATCTGTTCTACCGCTTTTCCATCACTGCCAGGGAGTTCCTCAGACTTATTTGGTAAATGGCCTTTACAATTCCCATGTTGCCCTTTGCAAAACTTCACATAAAGTTCCAGTGGTTTCAGAAAACTGTCTGGGCCCAGCATGCTCATCCTTTGGAGACTGTCCATTCCTCCTCTTCCATGCTTGAAAAAAGAGCTAGGGTGGTGGATGCAGCAACTGAGTCAAATTCCTCAGCCACTACAGGAACTCAGTGCAGATGCCTCAGATTTAGTACGGGGAGCAATCTTAGCTTCCACAAAGTTTCAGGGGCTATGGTCTCACGCTCGGAGAGATCACAAAAATGTCAGAAAAATGTGGACTTTGATTCTAGCCTTACAGGCATTGCATCTTCTGATTCTTCCAGGACTCCTCGGGATTCTTACTGACAATACTACAGTCCTTTGGTATATAAACAAGCAGGACGGGTACAAAATCTTATCTTTGTCATCTAGCAGTCAAAGTAATGGAGTTTGGCTATTCAGTACAAAGTCTCACTGCATGCAGTGTACCTTTCCTCTGCTCAGAACTCTGTTGCAGATGCATTGAGCAGATCCATGACACCGTCCCATGAGTGGATGCTTCACCGAGGTGTTTTCCTGGCTCTAGTTCACTAGTGGGGGATACTCCAGTGATCGATTTGTTTGCCTCCCCTCAGAACAGACAACTTATTTTCTGTTTCAGGACCCCTCACCCCTAGGCTTGGAAGGTGGACCCCTGTTATTGTCATGGAAGGAAGATGTTTCTTTATGCATCCTCCCTTCCCTTTGATTCAGAAAGTCCTATTGAAAATTTTACAGGAGAAACCAAAAATCTTGATGTGAAGTTGTTAAATCTCGCTGTTTATTCTCACCGATTGGTTCAGAGCTGATCCTTTGCTCTGACACAGCCGATAGCAAAGCTCAAGGTTTGCCAGTAGCTCGAGACCAAGCCCCTTATCCCACAATGCACTGCTGGAATTACCTCGGATCTAGTTTGCCACGGCAAGAGATATCTCGGTGATTCAGCTAGCTCGGACCATTTGTGGGAAAAATAACAAGTTTATAAAAAAAAACTTTTACTTTTTGTTACAAAAATAGTTGTTAATATTAGGTTGTTTATTAATATAATCTATAGTTTAGGTAGTTTAAACAGTTTAAATAGTTAGTGCCATTTTGGCTTCTTGGTTTGTGTGGGCCTTTAGCCCTATTTACTCTTATTAGTCTTTCTAATAGTCAGGGTTCTTCTCTCTGGGCCCCTTAGCCCTATATTTATAATATGTAATTATACTGTTATAGTTAGTGCCCAGTTGGTCTTAGTTTGTGGATCTTTACAAGTGAGTAAAGATTTTTCTGTCTTACTCCTTTCAGTTTGTTTGTTATTAACTATGTCTGATGAAAAGGAGAAATCCCATCCTAAAACGAGATTCAAAAAATGCCCAGATTGTGGGCAGAAATTGTCCGTCACTGACGGACACATTCAATGTGTCTAATGTCTGGGGGCTAAACACCTCCAAGACACTTGCAGCATTTGCCATTTCTTTTCTTCAAGAGTTCTCTTGGAGAGAAGGAGGAAGCTAATAGGCAGGGGATGGCTACAGCAATCTCTTTCTGAGGTTTTGAGTAGCCATGAGGGTACTAGCTCATCCTCCAAATCCTCAATCCAGATCTACAGACAAGGTGACAAAAAAGGCAAAAATTTCAGAAAGAGGGTCATCTGTTCCACAGACCTCGGAACAGAGTGTACCTTTGATTTGGAGCCAACTCTCTGTTTTGGAGCCGGTCTCTGAAGTTCCTTCTTCCCCTCTGCTCCAGTCAGCACCTTCGGTGCATTCAGCCAAGTCCTCAGTCAGCCTTTCAGATTTGGACACAGATCAGCTAGTGCAGAAGCTTTTACACGCACCAGGACTTGCCAAATAGTTGTCGGCCCCGACCAGCTCGTCGGTGCCGAAGACCATGGAACCGGATTTGTCTACTCCGAGCCATACTGGACTCTCGGAGCTGAAGGAAACTGAACCAATGGTTGTTGAACCCTTGGAGCTGATACCCACACCGGTGTTATCGGCTCCATCTACTCGGATGTCCTCGGCGCCGACCGAAGACTCTAGGAGCCAACGCTCTCCCGTTGGGTCCGGGGATGATAGTCGAACTGATTTGTCGGTGCCGAATCTTCCTCTCGGGGCTTCAGCTCTGATGAGCTCTGTTCCTACCTCGGGCTCTGAGCCCAGGGTTTCGGTGTGGGAGGATCGGACGGTACTCTCGGGTCCGTCCACTCCTTCTCGTCTGAGCCATGGTGCCTTCGATGCTGTGAGGAGAGTTTTGTCACTAAAGACAACATCAGCATCTGTTCAGCCTTCCCTCTCCCCTCAAGCTCCTGTGTCTGCTTCTTTATCTACCAGTCCCTCTAAGCGTAGAGACCCCGAGCCTCAAGTACCCCCACAGGACATCCGCTACTCTTGAGACCTCCCCAGATCCCCCCACTAAGGAGTTGCCCAGGAAGAGACTGTGCAAGAGGAGGCACTTAGACTCCCCACAGGAGTCTTTGACATCTGACATTTACTTAGATAAGTCAGAAGTGTCCCCTCGATCCCCCTGTGGGGATATCTCCTTTGCGGAGATACTAGAGATCCTTAGTCAGAGAGGCAGTTGGCAGTCCAAGACCCGTACTGAGGATGAGTCCGTGCTCTTGAAGGCTTTTGGGTCTCAACCTTCCACTTCTTGGGCGTCTCCGCCTTACGATGAGCTCATTGAACTGATTTCTCGTAAGGCGTGGGAGTCACCAGAGGCCATGGATCCTGTTCCTCGTAAGCCTAATAAATTCATGTCTGCCCCAGTTGACAAGCCATTTTTGACAAAGGGAGTGCCTGCTGATGCCATGGTGGCAGCTGCAGCCACCAAAAAGGAAGTATCTGAGACAAACACCTCTATCCATCCCCCTAACAGAGATTCTAGGGTCATGGATAGATATGGGAAGCACATGTTTAGTTCAGCGACTTTTTCTCTGCGATCACTGAACTACTTAACCCACTTTACGAGACTACAGAGAGATCTCCTGAAAGAGCTAGGAGATGCTCGCCAGGGTACGGTAGCTGCAGGGGTGGCCGACGGTCAACGCCCAGCTCGCTACCCTAAACTCAGTGGTAAACTCGTCCATGCGTCTCATATCCTATGCAGCTGATGGTTCGAATAGAGCCGCTAGTTCGGGCATTGCTCTTCGAAGACAAGCCTGGATGCGTCTCTGTTCCTTTACAGAACCCTTTAAGTCTTCCTTTATTAATACCCCATTCGATGGCTCATCACTGTTTGGGCCTAAAGTAAAGGAAACTTTAACCAGGTTTGAGCAGGAAGGCAAGACCTTATCTGCCGTTGGGAGTCCTTTTTTTGACCCCTTCTCGGCCCTACCCCAAGTGCCCTAGGGGAGGGAAAATGTGGTTCCGAAAAGCACAGGGAGCCTTTCAGGACACATGTGGAGAAACCCCCTTCTAGAGGCAGAGGAGGGGGTTATAATGGAAGACGCTGCCCCTGTGGCAGAGGGGGTCCGCAGCAACAGGGTGACAGGGGTCAGTTCTCCGGTTAACCCTACCAGCGCCCCTGAAAGGGGGCCCGACTGTTCGGCTCTGGAGGTAGTCGGGGGTCACTTGTCTTTCTACCCAGAAGCCTGGCTAAACATAACATCAGATACTTGGGTACAAAGCATCATTTACAGAGGATATTAAATACGATGTTCATCGTGCATACAGCTGCAGTCATAACAGATGGGTTTTCCTGCCGTCAGGCGGGTCCTCGGTCGGCCGAATTCCAAAGTCTAGGTCCGGCGTCGGTTGTTGTCGCCTCTTCCCTGACGTCAGTGCGACAGGGGTATAAAAGAACCAGCCGACTCCATTTTCTTCAGTCTTTCTTGCCGCGCGGTGCCCGAACCAGAAGCAGTTCGCAAGTGCCGGTCGGCCAGCTCCTGAGATTACGAATATTTTGCAACCAAAGTCTTTTTGAAAGCTAAGTACCCCGTTGGGGAAACTTTTCTTGCCTCAGACCGATGTCAGACAAAGTTAATTGCATTTCATGTGAGAAGCAAATACCGCATAAGGATTTTCATTCCCTCTGCATTCCTTGCTTAGGCCCAGACCACGACGTCTCGGCCTGTCGTTTTTGTGCTACATTCAACAGACGTACCATTAAGCGTCGGGTGGAGTTCGCCCAACACTATTTTGGCAAAAAATTTAATTACATTATGTCGTCTGACACTCAGACTCCAGTTTTGAGTAAAAGACGCAAAGATAAGGACTGACATACGAGGACCGCGGCTTCTACCGACACCACGCCAAAGCCGACTACAGGTGTTCTGGTTCTCAGTGAGGCACCTACGCAGCCCCTGACTACCGACGACACTTCATTGGCTGTGTCTATTGTACCCGAGGTCGCAGGCTCTTAGGCCCACACCCCGACTACCGATACCGAAGCCACTCTTGGCGGTGAAACTCAGAGTTTAGATAGGTCTGCCACCTCTCAAGGTATCTTCAGGCCTTCCTCTTCTTTTTCCATCAAGGCTTTCACTAAATCTAAAGCAGCCATGCATACTAAGAGACAAGCTCCACATGGCCCTTCTCAAGGCCCCATGCCTAAAAAGTAGATGCTCAAAATGGCTGAGGATTTGATTACTCTTATCAGGGGTTCTCAACCCCCCCTGGACAAAAGGCCCAGAGTGGAGGAAGAATCCCCCTCCTCGGACCAGGCCTCCATTATTTCAGAGCATTCTGATGACCAGGAACATTAATACTCCCCTTTTGAAGATTCTGATGCAGAGGAGTGCATTCCCTCTGTCTCCCCCCCTGAGGATTACTCTTTTGGGAAACCTTGCATACCTTGAGGGAACACTTCCACTGGGAAGGCCAGGAGTACTCTGACTCCAAGAAAAGGCTTCGGGATTTTCTCTTGCTCCCTCAGCACAGGCCTCTGGCTATACCTCCTGTCTTAGACATTCTAGATGATGTGTATTCGGAGGCCTGCCTTAACCCAGACTCTTTACCTCCAGCCCCAGTCAAGCCTGACTGGTATTACCGGGTTCCTGACTCTCACCAATTCCTATACAAAAGCCATGCAGCTGACCCAGAAACTATCTCACAGGGCCCCAAGGGAATTAAGGCCTCCACTGCTAAAAATCCATTACCTTCAGAGAGAGATTCCAGAGCTTTAGAAAGGTGGGGGAAAAAGGTATACACCTCGGCCACCTTAACCATGAGGGCATTAAACTTGCCAGTTCCATATGTTAAAGTACCAACAGTTTCTGTTATCACAGTTGAGAAGCAAAATGTCACAACCTGAACAACCAGACTTGAAGGAGTTGCAGGATTTGATGCATAGTGCAGAACAAGTGGGTAAACATACCTTGCAATGTGGTTTTGATGCTTTAGAGGCCTCATGTAGAGCTGCTGTTACAGGATCAGTCATACGTAGACATGCCTGGCTCAAAGAGCAAACCTTACCAGATCATGTCAAAGCTAAATTACTAGATGCCCTTCTGCAAAAAGGTGTATTATTTGGTGTTAAAGCTGAGGAGGTATTAAAGAAAATGGAGGAAAAGGCTAAATCAATGCAAACAGTGAAAGATTTCCTACAGGTACAACCTCCACGTTTCAGTAGAAATTGGCCTTCAAAAAATTGGTCCTTTCCAGCCACGGACAGACCCCAAAGAGGTAGATACAGGCGCCTGAGGGGCAGAGGGCAATCTCAAGGATCGTTTAGAGGCAGACAATGGCAAGCTCCTACACAAAGAGGTGGTGAGGATAGTTCACAGCCATTCAGAAAGCAGACCCAATGACTTTCCCCTTTGCATGCCAAGCAAGGCTCAAATGGCAGCACCTTTAGGCAGAAAACTTGCATTATTTTCGAAAAATTGGCATATTGTCACAAAAGACAAACGGATCCTGGACATTATAAACAGAGGCTACAGATTCCATTTTCACACCCTTCCAAAAATGAGAGGCATGCCAGGTAACATTGGACCTCATGGAGGCATACCTGCATGTCCCAATCAGACAAGATTGCAGAAGATACCTCAGATTTCTTGCAGGTTCAACCCATTATCAATTCTCTGCATTGCCCTTTGGCTTATCTACTGCGCCCAGAGTATTCACGAAATGCCTGGCATCAGTAATTGCCTACTGCAGACTTCAAGGGATGCAAATATACCCATATTTGGATGACTGCCTGATCCAAGCGGACAGCAAGCACATACTTCTGAAACATCTGGCTTTTGTAATAATGTTGTTGAATTCTCTGGGATACACAGTCAACAGAAAGAAATAAAGACTAATACCCTCTCAAACAATAATTTTCCTGGGTGCCAACTTGGACACAAACACCCAGATGGCCTACCTCACGCCAGAGAAACAGGGGCAACTAACTCAATACTTCAGAAAACTAGCAAATTTCACCAGGCTGACTGCAAGGAAAATCCTGCAGGCTCTGGGATTCATGGAATCTTGCATCCTACTAATCCCATGTGCAAAGCTGCATATGAGGAAACTTCAATGGTACCTGAAAAACCTATGGTCTCAACACAGCCACAGTTTGGAAACAATAATACCACTGATTCCATGTCTTCAAAAGGAATTTCTGTGGTGGGCTCAAGAATGCCAAAGGAACACAGGTCTCCCATTCTGCAAGCCTCAAGCAAATCAAGTCATCACAACAGACGCCTCTGACTACGCCTGGGGGGCGCACATGACAGATCGGTGCATTCGGGGCAAATGGTCCCAAAAAGAAAAGCACCTACACATCAATCAAAAGGAAATGCTAGCAGTAATAAATGCTATTATAGCTTTCAAAAACCTTCTGCATCCAGGTCAACTATTGATAAGGACAGACAACACCACAGTAATGTGGTACATAAACAGGGAGGAACCCATTCATACCCCCTATGCAGGCTGGCCATGTCTCTTTGGAACATGGCTCTGGAATTACAAATCAAACTTCAAGCACAGTACTTGCCAGGCAAGGAAAACACGCTGGCAGACAACCTAAGCAGAAATATGACAGATCCACACGAATGGAAGTTGCATCCTCAAGTTTTTACAGAGATAATTCAAGCATGGAGAAGGCCAGACATAGATCTCTTTGCCTCCCACAAAAATCACCAATTGGCAAAATTCTGCTCAAGGACCTTTCATCCACAGGCCTGGAGAGTGGACGCACTCTTTCAGTTGGACAACAATGACAGTTTAAGCCTTTCCACCTCTTCCTCTGCTGCTCAAAGTTCTATTAAAAACCAGAGCAGACAGACCAAAGATGATTCTCATTGCTCCAGACTGGCCAAGACAACACTGGTACCCACTCCTGAGGAGCCTGACGCATTCCCCACCATGGATCCTACCTCTAATGCCTCTTCTTCTGACTCAGCACAGCTTCAAAACTCTTCAGTCAGCTGAAAACACTCAATCTGGCCGCATGGAAGATTCCTTAACTTCACAACAGACCCTACTCTCCAAGGAAGTGCAGGATGTCATTTGGAGGCCAGAAGGCCTTCTACTAGAAAAGCTTACTCCGCAAAATGGAAAATGGTTTTGTGCCTGGAATGAGAAAAAGGGCCAGAATTCTGGAATACTGAATTTACCTCAAATATTACAGTATCGAGCTGAGATGCTAAGCAGTGGACTTTCATTCTCCTCCATCAAAATCCATGCCTCAGCCATTTCTGCAGAATACAACACTGATCCTCCTTTATTCTCTCACCCCCTCTTAAGACAGTTCCTCAGAGGGGCTAAGAATGTAAAACCCCCAAGGAAACAACCAGTACCTGCTTGGGACCTCAATTTCATTCTAGAAAAACTGACCTTGCCTCCTTTTGAGCCAGCTGCCTCAACAGAACTGCAATATTTGTCCTGGAAAACAGCCTTCCTTCTGGCTATCACCTCAGCTCGCAGGGTTTCGGAACTACAAGCCCTCATGGCTGTGCAGCCTTTCATTGTTTTCCATCAGGACAGAGTTTCCTTGCGAACCAATCCTTCCTTTATGCCAAAGGTGGTATCCAGGGTAGCTTTGAATCAGGCTATCCACTTACCTACCTTTTACCCTAATCCTCAAAACAAAGGGGAGAGACTACTACATTCCTTGGACATCCACAGACAGCTGCGTTATTTGGACAGAACAAAGCCTTTCAGAAAATCAGAGCAACTCTTTGTGTCCTATGCTACAGGAGCTCAAGGGAAGTCTATTTCCAAACAGACAATCTCAAAATGGATAGCCCACTGCATACGCTTTTGTTACTCTTTTCATGGTAAAACTGTACCTGCAGGCATCAGATCTCACTCCACAAGGGCCACAGCTACCTCTGCAGCTTTCCTCAGAGGAGTTCCTACCAAAGATATTTTGGAAGCAGCCACTTGGATTTCTGTGCATACCTTCTCCAAGCACCATCACCTACCATTATACTCCAAAAACAGAGCAGGTTTTGCCACTGCAGTCTTGCAGGGCATCCTGGCTCCTCCTAGTTCCACCTAGTGCCTACCACCCCTTTTTTAGCTTTGGGATTCTACCCATGTGTTATGACTGCAGCTGTATGCACGATGAACATAGTACAGTTTTGTACCTACCATAAATGTAGATGTTCGAGTGCTACTACAGCTGCAGTCCAGGTTTCACTCCCTCCTTCCCCTCTTGGGACAGGCCTATTGGCCAACACCTCCTCATACAACCTGATTGGGGTATTCATTTATGGTGTATTTGCTTGCAACTACTGTTTTTTGATTATATTGCATTGCATTATTACATAAATTTATGTATTGCCTTCCTTCTGGGTGCACCTGACATCTGGGGCAAGAAAAACTGAAGAAAATGGCGTCTGCTGGTTCTTTTATACCCCTGTCGCACTGACGTCAGGGAAGAGGCGACGACAACCGACGCCGGACCTAGACTTTGGAATTCGGCCGACCGAGGACACGCCTGACGGCAGGAAAACCCATCTGTTATGACTGCAGCTGTATTAGCACTTGAACATCTACATTTATGGTAGGTACAAAACTGTACTTTCTCTTCCCCTCCCATTCCGGTAAAGAGAATCCCAGATGTTCCACCCAATCTCAGGGAGCAAGCAATCGTAGAGGTCCAAAGATTGCTAGAAAGAGTCATCCAACCAGTCCCAGCAGACCAAGTTGGATTTGGAACTTACTCAAGATTCCTTTTGGTACCAAAGAAAACAGGGGAATGGAGACCTATCTTGGACTTCAGCAGACTCGACCAGTTCATAAAGAAAGAGAAGATGTTCTTCATCTCACATTGCTGCAGTCCTTACACTTGGGTAGTCCGCTGTCCTCGGTCGGCCCGAATATCAAAGTATAAGGCTGACGTCGGTCAAGGCGCATTTGACTGACATCAGGACGTCAGGGTACAAATGCGCATGACCGACGTCATATCCTCAGTCTTTTTTGCCGCATGGTCCGATGCAGAAGCAGTATTGCAAGTGCTGGTTGGCGTTCTGAAATTTTTCGTTTTCGGAGTTTCAGACCGAGTCAAAGTTGGCTAAGTACCCCGTTGGGAATATTTTAGTTTTTCTTGCCTCAGTGGTTTACCGGATGTCAGAAAAAGTGAATAATTGTATTTCTTGTGGGAAACAGATACCGCATAGAGACTATCATACTTTGTGTATTCCTTGTTTAGGGCCTGAGCACGACGTTGTTGGGTGTCGCTCTTGTGCTAGATTTAATAAGCGCACTATAAAGAGGAGATTAGATTGTGCCAGGTTAGTCTTTGGGAAGCGGTGCAATTATAAAATGCCGTCGGATGTTCCGACGCCCGCTTCTTCGAAGAAGCGCAAGGACAAAGCAGTGAAGCCTAGGCTAGAAGAACCGTCCGTGCGGACGCCGGTTCTTTAGAGGTGTCGGTGGAGCGGTGGTTCCACGGAGGTTTCTTTGGGATCCCAGGGAGACCTTGTTATTGCAGGATGTGGCCTCTCAGGAGGCAGGCCAGGGGGATGGGGCTTCTCAGGTTACTATACTCCCCTCCCTGCCTAGGGTGGTTAGGCCCTCTCCTTCTGTTTCCAAGGCTTCTCCGAGAGGCAGGCCAGGTTTAGCTTCAGTTGGTGTCACCCCTAGTTCTTCTGGAACTGTGCCCAAGAAGCATATGCTTAAAATGGCAGAAGATTTGATTACTCTGATTAGGGTTCTTTGCCCCTCCTGATAAGAGACCTAGGGTGGAGCCTGAGCTAGGGAGTTTTGAGCAGGCTTCGGATGTTTCAGAGTCTTCGGCTGAAGACTTGCAGGAGTACTCTCCTTATTCTGATTCTGATGTGGATGATTCTACTCCTCCTGCTTCTCCTCCTGAGCATTTTTCTTCTTCAGAACCACTTCATTGCATAAGGGAGCATTTTAAGTGGGAAGGTCAGGACTTCTCTGATTCCAGGAAAAGGCTTAGGGAATTTTTGTTTACCCCAGCATAGGCCTTTGGCTATACCTCCTGTTTTGGATGTAGTGGAAGATGTTTTTACAGAGGCTTCTCTTAATCCTGATTCTTTGCCTCCTGCTCCTGTTAAACCGGATAGGTATTACAGGGTGCCTGAAGTTCATAAGTATCTTTTAAGAGTCCTAGGGCAGACCCAGAAACTGTTAGCCAGGGGCCTAAAGGTGTTAAGGCTTCTGTTGTCAAGAATCCGGTTCCTGCAGATAAAGAAGCCAGGGCCTTGGATAGATGGGGAAAGAAAGTTTATACTACTTCCACTCTAGCTATGAGGGCTTTGAATTGCCAGTTTCACATGTTAAAATACCAAAACTATCTCCTTTCACAGTTGAAGTCTAAGGTTGATGCTCTGGCAGAAGGTATTGATTGTAAAGAGTTGCAAGATTTAGTACATGTTTCTGAACAGGTGGGTAAGCATTCTTTGCAATGTGGTTTTGATGCTGTACAGGCCTCGTCTAGGGTGGCTGCCACTGGGTCAGTTCTTCGCAGGCACGCCTGGCTGAGGGATCAAAATTTATCTGACCATGTTAAAACAAGGATTTTAGATGCTCCTTTACAATCTGATGTATTGTTTGGTTCTCCTGTTGAGGCAGTTTTAAAGAAAATGGAAGACAAGGCTAAGTCTATGCAGACTGTTAAAGATTTTTTGCAGGTTCAGCCTCCAAAGTTTAATAGAAATTGGCCTGCTAAAGGGTGGACGTATCCTTCTTATGATTCCCAGTCTAGGGATAGATCTAGACGTGGTAGAGGCAGAGCTCAGGGCTCTTTCAGGCCTAGAACAGGGAGTTCTCCTGCACAGTCTTCAGGTGAGGGCAGGGGTCAGTCCTTTCGTAAACAGACCCAATGACCTACCTTTTCAGCTGCCAGAGCCTTCTCGTCTGGCAGCACCTTTGGGAGGAAGGTTGGCACTTTTCAAAGAAAATTGGAGTTTAATTACCCAAGACAGATGGGTATTGGATATCATACACCAAGGTTACAGGTTTTATTTCCATACCTTGCCTCCTTTCAGAGACATGCCAGACGTTCCTCCTCAACAAAGAATAGAGGCTCACAAGCAAATTTCTCTGTTACTTCAACTAGGGGCCATACAGCCGGTCCCTATGCCAGAAGTGGGCCTAGGATTTTATTCTCGCCTGTTCCTAGTACCAAAGAAGGGGAACACGTGGAGACCAATTTTGGATTTATCTATCCTCAACACTTATCTGGACATTCCCAAGTTCAAAATGTTGACGTTACAACAGCTTTTACCTCTGCTGGGCAAAGATCATTGGATGGTAACTTTGGATCTCAAGGAGGCTTACCTTCATGTTCCTATCAGACTAAGTTGCAGGAAGTATCTGCGTTTGAGCTGGGACTTCTCACTATCAGTTCTCTGCATTGCCCTTTGGCTTATCTACTGCCCAGAGTGTTCACGAAAGTTCTGGCTCCAGTGATAGCTTTCTTCAGGCTAAAAGGAATACAGATCTATCCTTATTTGGACGACTGCCTGATTCTGGCTCAAGGAAGGGAAGAGCTTCTTCATCATTTGGAATATGTGATAGCAGTGCTAAGATGCCTGGGGTATTCTGTGAACGAAATAAAGTCCAGTCTAGTACCCTCTCAGGACATGTGCTTTCTGGGTGTAAGACTGAATACAGCATCCCAGATGGCCTTTTAACCCCGGACAAACAAAAGAGTCTTTCCCTTTACTTCCATCAACTATCTCATCAGTCCGGGCTGACTGCAAGGACAGTCCTTCAAGCCTTAGGGTTCATGGCATCTTGTATTCTGGTGCTTCCCAATGCCAAACTGCATATGAGGAAGCTGCAATGGTATCTCAAAATGTATGGACACAGCACTGCCAGGATCTGGACACTGTCATTCAAATAATACCTTGCATTCAAAAGGAATTTTTGTGGTGGGCTCAGGAATGTCACCTAAACAAGGGACTCTCTGTGACCCGGCCAGAGGCGAGTCAGATTTTAACGACAGATGCCTCAGACAAAGCTTGGGAGCTCATCTAAATGGAAAGTGGATACAAGACAAGTGGCCTGCCAGACTACAACATCTACATATCAACCTGAAGGAGATGTTAGCAGTCCAGTTTGCATTAATAGCTTTCAAGGATTTACTTCTTCCAGGGCAGGTGTTGATTCTAACAGACAACACAACTGTCATGTGGTACATCAACAAGCAAGGGGAACGATTCTTATCCTCTATGCAGGCAAGCAATGATTTTGTGGGAGACTGCTCTCAGTTTACAGCTCAATCTTCAGGCAAGGTTTCTGCCAGGAGCACAGAACTCCTTAGCAGATGTGTTGAGCAGGCAATTATGGATCCCCACGAGTGGAAATTGGATCCTCATGTATTTCAGAAATTGACAGTGTCATGGGGAACTCCAGACATAGATCTGTTCGCTTCTCCACTAAACCATCAGCTGCCAAAGTTTTGCACAAAAGGTTTCATCCCACAGCTTGGAAAGTGGATGCTCTTTCTTTCAATTGGAGCAATCTTCATGTGTATGCCTTTCCACCTCTGCCTCTCCTCCCAAAGGTACTTCTAAAGGTCAGACAGGACAAGCCAAGGATGATTTTAATAGCTCCAGATTGGCCTCGACAGCACTGGTACCCATTACTGAGAAGTCTGGTACGGAAGCCTCCATGGCCTTTGCCTTCGATTCCACACCTGTTGTCACAGGAGGACAGCCATTTGCTCAATGTCAAACTTCACTCTCTTCACCTAACAGCCTGGCATATTCTGTTTTGAACCATAGAGGGTCTCAACTTCCACAACAAGTTTTGAATGTGATTTTGGAAGCTAGAAGGCCTAGTACAAGGAAAGTGTACGCAGATAAATGGAAGAGATTTTTATTTTGGAGTGCAGCAAAGGATTTTGATGTTTCTGAGCCTAATTTCAGTGTGGCTCTTCAATATCTTACTGAGTTACTGGACAAAGGTTTGTCCTTCTCTTCTATTAAGGTTCATGCTGCAGCAATTTCAGCTCACTATGAATGTGACCCTCCATTGTTTTCTCATCCTTTGTTCAAGCAATTTCTTAGGGGGGCAAAGAATATAAGACCCCCACGTAGAGCTCCTACTCCTGCTTGGGATCTCAATTTTGTGTTGGAGAAACTCACTCTACAACCTTTTGAGCCTGCAGCTACTTCTGAGTTGAAATATTTATCATGGAAGACTGCCTTTTTGTTGGCCATTACCTCTGCAAGAAGGGTTTCTGAATTGCAGGCCCTTATGGCGGTTGAGCCCTTCTTGATTTTCCATAAGGATAGGGTATCTTTGCGTACTAATCCTTCCTTTATGCCTAAGGTGGTTTCTAGTGTGGCTTTAAACCAAACTATTCATTTGCCTACTTTTTATGCAAATCCCCAAAATAAAGGGGAAAAGATTTTGCACACTTTAGATGTACACAGGCAGTTGCGATATTATTTGGTCAGAACTAAAGGGCTCAGGCAATCTCAGCAGTTGTTTGTTTCTTTTGCTTTGAGTTCTCAGGGCAAGCCTGTGTCAAAACAAACTATTTCTAAGTGGATTGGGTTTTGCATTGCTTTCTGTTATTCCCATCATGGCAAGGAGATTCCAGCTGGGATTAGGCCTCATTCCACTAGGGCTACTGCCACTTCGACAGCCTTTTTGAGGGGAGTGGCGACTAAGGATATTTTGGAGGCAGCTACTTGGAGTTCAGTGCATACTTTCTCTAGGCATTATCACCTGCCACTTTTCTCTAAATCTAGGGCTGGTTTTGCCACTGCTGTTTTGCAGGGCATTTTGGCAGCTCCTGCTTCCTTGTAGTTTGGCCATCCTCCCTTACCTCTGCTTTGGGATTCTACCCAAGTGTAAGGACTGCAGCAATGTGAGATGAAGAACATAGTACAGTTTTGTACCTACCATAAATGTAGATGTTCGAAGATCCACATTGCTGCAGTCCAATTACCCTCCTCCTTCCCTCTGTAGTTAGAGGTGGTTGTGTGGGTTGGGTTGTAAATATTGTGTATATTGTATATATTGTACATATAATTAGTGCAAGGGTGGTTGGTTGTTTGCTGTCTTTTGGTTTTGACCTTTATTTTTAGGGTCTTCTGACATCTGGGGCAAGAAAAGACTGAGGATATGACGTCGGTCATGCGCATTTGTACCCTGACGTCCTGATGTCAGTCAAATGCGCCTTGACCGACGTCAGCCTTATACTTTGATATTCGGGCCGACCGAGGACAGCGGACTACCCAAGTGTAAGGACTGCAGCAATGTGGATCTTCGAGCATCTACATTTATGGTAGGTACAAAACTGTACTTTCCGAATGGTCATGCTTCAGTCCTTTTTTCCCTTTCTAGGGAAAGGCGATTGTATGTGCTCCATAGATTTCAAGGACGCGTACTATCACACAAAGATGAACAGATGCTCCAGAGATCATCTGCACTTCCGGCTGGGAGTCTATCATTACCAGTTTCGAGCTCTGCCCTTTGGTTTCACTACAGCCCCCAGAGTGTTCACCAAATGCATGGCAGTGATCACAGCTCACATGAGACGTCTAGGATTCCAGGTGTTTCCATACCTAGACGATTGGCTCCTCACCGCTGCCACCAGGCATCAATTGACTCAGGCAACACAATACACTCTGACACACTGCCATCAATTAGGCATTACAATCAACTTCGAAAAGTCTACCTTATCGCCATTGCAGCATACCGTTTTTATAGGAACAGAGTTAGATACCTCAACTACCACGCTAAGTCTCCCTGTTGAAAGAGTCTCTCTTCTCCGCCAAAACGTCAGCTCACTGGTGTCAAAGAACAAAGCTAGAGCAGCAGAGGTATTGAAGGTGCTAGGTTTGATGTCGGCAGCAATCCTGGCTATACCACTCGCAAGGATGCATATGCGAATTCTTCAATGGCTCCTCTTGGCTCAGTGGTCTTACCAGAAACTACCGATGCACCGCACGACTCTCATCACAGATTCTTGCAAGAGAGACCTTCGGTGGTGGTTGATGTCTCTTCATGTCACAATCGGAAGACCCTTTTCCCCCCCCAGTAGCCACTGTGACCACAGACGCTTCCCTGGTAGGGTGGGGGGCATTTTCAGGGAATGACTGCCCAAGGCACATGGACAGATCAAGAATCACATCTGCACATCAATGTTCTAGAGTTGAGAGCGGTGCATCTGGCATTGGCAGTACTTTCAAGACTCTCTCCCTCTAGGAGCTATTGCAATTCAGACGGACAACATGTCAGTAGTCTGGTACTTGAACAAGCAAGGCGGAACCAAGTCTTACCCCCTTTGTCGAGAAGCCCTCAGGGTCTGGCAATGGCCGTTGTCATCCCACTTTCTGTTAGCAATGTACATCCCGGGTTAATCGAACGTGATAGCGGACAAGCTAAGCAGGGCAATATTACTCCCTCACGAGTGGTCTCTCAAACAACAGGTTGCGGAGTTGATTTTCCGCAAATGAGGCCAGCCTTGCTGCAAGCTTTTTGCCAGCCACATCAATTCAAAATGCAGAAGCTACTTTGCCCTAATACCACCTCCCGGTCATCCCCTGAGAGATGCACTCTTACATGATTGGCCCCCGGGTCTCCTTTATGCATTTCCACCCTTCCCATTAATGTCCAGATTTTTACAGAAAGCAAAATCGCTGGGAAGGACTGTTATACTCATAGCCCCCTACTGGCCTCGACAGTTTTGGTTTCCATTTCTTCACCATCATCTGTTGAAAGATACATGGATCCTGGACCCAGTTCCGGACCTTCTGACGCACCCGTCAGGGGACCTTCATCCTTCACTGCAGTCCCTGAAAACTGACTGCTTGTCTAATCCACTTCCCCTAATTGCCAGGCTTCATTCAATTTCAGAAGATACAAGACAAATTCTCTTGTCTTCTCACAAGCCATCTACCAGGAAATTATATGGCAGTAAGTAGAAAAGGTTCTCAATTTGGGCCAGCACGCAGAACATTGACCCTTTCTGAGCTCCGCTATCTTCTATTTTTGACAAAAATTTTTAAGGAAGGGGCAGCAGCTGCTACAGTTCGGGTTCATTTAGCTGCCATCTTGGGTTTGGTGGCTCAAATGTTATGGACCATAAATTATCAAAGACTTTTCTTAAAGGCTTTCTTCATATGATACCTCCGTTCAAAATTCCCTATTCTCCCTGGAATTTAAACCTTATGCTGTCTCAAATTATTCTTCCTCCTTTTGAAACAGCATCTTCTTGTGATCTCAAATTTTTATCCTGGAAAACAGTATTTCTTGTGGCCATTACTTTTGCCCGTAGAGTGTCAGAACTTCAAGCATTATCTATCAGACCTCCCTACATGATTTTCCATGCTGATAGTCTCTCTCAGAACAAACCCCTTATTTTTACCTTAAGTTTGTTCCGAGTCAGATATCAATCAGGTCATTGAGCTGCTAGTCTTTTTTTCTCAACCACTCTAGTAAATTGGAATACATGCTGCACAAACTTGATGTTCACAGACAGCTCAGATTTTCTCTTGACAGAACTAAGGATATTAGAAAATCAGACCAACTTTTTGTATCCTTCTCTGAAGCAAGAAAAGGCAATCCAGTGGCTAAAACAACCTTATCTAAATGGTTATCCGATTGTATATCCTTTGTTTATGAAAATGCGAGCATGCCATTAACACACAAACCTAAGGCTCATTCTACTAGAACAGTCTCTACGTCTTCTGCTTTTCAAGCTAAATTGCCCCTTGACAATATTTGCGCTGCAGCCACTTGGTCTAAGCCTCATAGCTTTATCACGCATTACAAAGTAGATAAGGCTTCAAGGGACAGGTCTTCCTTTGGTTCCACGGTACTGAAGAACATGCTCCCATGAGCCACCCAGGGTTGAGGGTGCTAGGGACGCTACCCATCAGTGAGAATAAACAGTGAGATTTAACAGCTTCACATAAAGAAGTTATGTACTTACCATAATGTTCCATGCGAGTTGTTTATCTCACCTTTATTCTCATGTCCCTCCCTCCTTCCCCCTCCTGGCTGACTGTTGACTTAGAGGCTAGTACTATCCTGGTTATTCAATATTATATATATATATATATATATATATATATATATATATATATATATATATATATATATATATATATATATATATATACTGTTACTCGCAGCAAACAAGATCTGAGGTAATTCCAGCAGTGCATTGTGGGATAAGGGGCTTGGTCTCGAGCTATTGACAAACCTTGAGCTTTGCTATAGGCCGTGTCGGAGCCTAGGATCGGCTCCGAACCCATCCGTGAGAATAAAGGCGAGATAAGCAACTCACATGGAACGTTATGGTAAGCACATAACTTCTTTTTAGTGATTCCCTTTTGGCCAAGACAGCATTGGTTCCCTCTTCTGCAATTAGCCAAGGGCCCATCACTACATGTTACTTCACCGGATGGACCTACTCACTAAGGACAAGGAATTTCTGATTCACCCACACTTGTCAACTCTTCACCCGACCTTGTGGGTGATCAACTTTTGATTATTTTAGGCACCTTTTCTCTAATGATGTGCTTAGGGTTTGCAGGAGGCCAGGAAACCTACTACTAGAAAATCTTGCATTTCCAAATGGACAAGATTTTCTGTCTGGTGCCAAAAAAAGAAAAGGACCCCTTTTTGTTGGATATTCCTTGGGTATGTGGAAATGTTTTTACTTATTGTCTAGACAGCAAGATGTATTCCCTTTTCTGTTGTAATTCCCATGGTTTTGTAAACTTTGTCTGATGTTGGCTGTAGCTACTGCAAATTCAAAGTACAGCTAGCTTCAATTTTTAACTTTCAGTTTGGATTCTTTAATCCATCTCTGTCAGTCCACAAACTGTGCAAGACCTTTCTGAAAGGGACCTTTCTTAAATGCCTTTGTTTTAAAAACAGTACTCTTCCTTGGGACATGAAGCTATGTTTGGAGTCCTTCACTAAAACACCCTTCAAGTTTGCATCTTCAGTGGCTTTAAGTTCTGTTCTTGGAAAACCCTGTTTTGGTGGCTAGCACTTCACTAAGCGAGTATCAGAATTACAGATGCTGTTTTCTGCTCCTCCATATCTGATGCTTCACCAAGGCAAATTATCATTAAAAACAAATCCTCCTTTTGTACCTACGGTAACGAAGGGGACAGATTTGAAATCAGCCCATTCATCTACCCATCTTCTTCCCTAATTAGTCTTAACAGGGTAGAGCATCTCCTACACAGAGGCTGTAGTTGTACATGGACAAATCCACTTTTACCTTTACAGAAGTTAAGATAAGTAAAGGTCCTCCTTTGTTCAGACTCTTGTCTTCTAACAGACTGGGTAGGAAGATATCCAAAATAATTCTTTTCAGGGTCTTTCTGGCTGCATATCCTAAGCACACTCCAGAAGAAACATATTATTGCCAACTAAACCAAGAACTCCTTTTACAGGATACATTTCATGTTCTACTGCAGTTTTCAGCAATTATTTTTGAGAAAATTTGTACATCAGCAGCAACATTGTCTACATAATATGGCTTCACCAAACATGGGCTGAGTTTCATTTCTAGAGCTTTTTGAGGTATCTTGTCATCACCTGGAAATTAATGTAGCTTGGGATTCTGCCATTGACTGTGTAATTGGATGGACTTGATGAAATTGGATACAGGAGGGTATGCACTTGTCATAACACTTGATCCTTTTCATTGTAGTCTGCCTAATATCACACCTCTCCCTTTATCCCCTTTTCAATTTGTCACATTTTCAGAGGACCTGGGTAGACTAACCTGAAACCCTGCTGCCCATTCCTGTTTATAGTTACAAGACTTTGCCCTTCAGATCTTATTAGCATCTAGTCTGCAAACTCTGTTTGTGAAGCAGATGGTTGCAGGGGAATTATGGGATATTTCTGTAGGACCTCGGAACATGGAGCACTAGCTCAAGGACTGGATCCTATCCTATGAATAGCTTTTGTCTCACTAGTTGCATCGGATGGATTTTGAAAGGATCCAGAAGTAGAACAAGTGCAAAACTTGCATTTTATTTTCACATGTAAAGTTTCTCTCTCATACTGGATAAGATATTCATGTTTAAAAATTGCAGGTATACACTTAAACTGTCCATTTTACAAATGGTGTAGCATGGTGACATAAGTGGTCGATATCTGCCTTGCCACTTATTCTGGGGTTTTAAGCAGATTTTCTCCCCAGAATTGTGCAGATTTATTGACTTAATTATCCATCTTTTGTACTTTTCGTTTACATGATTTGTCGTAACATATTTGTCCTTGGTGACTGATGATATAAGTTTATGGGGATATACAAAATATTTTGCTCAGAATTTGGTATTAACTGGGTTACTTGAGCTGGGAGTGTTCAGTTTCCCCTTTCAGTTTACAGTAAAAACCTACTCACTGAAACTTTCACTTTAAGGCTTCTTTTAGCATTTTGTTGAGGATCATTCAGTGGTGGTTAGGAATAAACCATTTCCATTGGTCTGGAAAGAGCAGTGGGTCAACATCTTTTCTTTTAGGCAGAATGCTTGCTGTTTAGGATTTCTCCTGTTGGAATGAATATGTAAAGCGAGTACTCTGTCGTCTTCCTTACACCGTTAAATTTTCCAGTGCATGTTCTAGTCATGCAGCTTTCAAGCCAGGCGTAGTCCAAGGCGTCTGTTGTGATGACTTGATTTGCTTGAGGCTTGCAGAATGGGAGACCTGTGTTTCAAGACAGATTTTTGCCTTGGTCCTTCTAGACCAGCCCTATTTTAGGAAGGGAAAGAAAGGTTGTATTGGTTTAGTTCTTCAGCATGTTGTTGAAACTCCTTTTACCAGCATATTGCCAAGTGGTCCTGCCAACTTGTTGGAAACATTTCTAATTAATATGTTGTTGACCAGACTAGAATGTGCTTTGCATTTTGGAAAGAAATAGTAAACATAGGAATGAATTTCATTTCTAACACATTTACATCTCATATGTTCAGCTTGGGATGAGTTGAATTGCTTTAACAAACAAGCTAAACTTTTTTTTTTTGCTTGCATTTGTAGCCTCCGTACCCATCAGGACAAAATGCCACCCCACCTACACTGGTGTATTCCCAGTCCCCACAGGCAATGAATACACAGCAACAGACAAGATCACCGGTAAGTACCTGAGCAAAATATGTACGTATATGTACATGATATATAATGCATAAGCGGATGGTTTTGTGCCCTGTGACTGTTTCAAGATGGCTTTCTCTTAGTGTGGATTCTTAACTTGGATTATAGACTGATCACAGCAGACCCATTGCAATCCTTAGTCCAGGGACAAGTATATAAAGTAAGGGATCCAAGGAGTGTACGGTAATGTAGAAACATATACGCAACTTCTTGCCACCTATAAAATTACCCAGCATCCATCTGCCTGTCCAGCACTAAACATTCTACACAGCTATGTTCCCAGTTGGTCATTGCGATCCAGTGACCAAAAACTCCTTTCTATCTACAAATCTGTTGTATCCGCTGGGTATTGTCTGTACTCATATGAGGTTGCTAAGGCCCAGAACCCCTTACCTATATCCATCAGGTCTATACCCTCCCTCCCATCTGTCGAAACAGACTTCCTAGCTGTAATCTGGCTGTCTTGCTCAAAACCAGAATAACCTGAGTCCCTAAATGTGAGCCAGTACACCTTCATCCCTTATACCTTTTAACTCTCCCTTCTTCACTTACCTCCTTATTGATACCCAATTCTCTTCCCTGACTCTAAATATATCAGAAGCCTCTTTTTTCCTCACTTTATATTGCAATGCTTATTTGTATTAGACTAACTTACCTTTAATTTCTCTACAAACTTTCCAAAATTTTTCTAAATATTAAATGATTGTCATATACCTTGTATCTATTCTTATTTTCTGCTTTGTTACAATTCTTTAAAGTGCAGATGTTTTTGTTTTATTTTTGAAGGTTGTAAAATTATTCTTAAAATGTTTTGTAATAATTTTGAGCTTTTCTCCCCAGGCCGCTGCTGAAAATGGGCTTCTACCTGGTCAGACTCTCCCTGTAATGGAATGTTAATAAATAAATACAGAAATGTGGTGTAACAGCATAGAAGAACTGAGAGAGTTTAATTGTTAAAGCAGTGCATGCATTAAAGGCTAGGTGAAGGAAAACACTTTAAGTGCATTCACTACAAAGTGACATACAAACCCACATATTAAAGGGAGCCAGAGGACGACAGTCATAGATCCCAGAAGTAAACCTCAGTAGCAGAAGAGGTTTCATGAAGAGCGCACACTGTTGTGCTGCTTGTTTAATCGTATAAAAAGCAGTGTGTCTATGCCTGCATGGAAATCTAAGCTACCTTCTTTCTCAGGATTATACGATTTTAGGAAGAGTGCTTAACTTGGAACTTTGGTTTTGAGTCTCAAGCTAATTTACCTTTTAGGGTTGTATTATAAGGTGTTTGGGGAAGACATTTGATCCCACAGTTGCGGACCAAGGATAGAGAATACACTTTAGTGTAAAGCACTGTTCTTAACCTCTAGAAAAGCAGCACCAATGGTACTGGTTCATAGGTAGGTATGAGGTTATTAGCCCTAGGGCCTATACAAGCCTAGCCATAACGATTCCTTGGGTATTGCTTCCCACAAATATTTACTTTCCTGGACTCCTGTCTAGCAGGGCTACTGATGTGATCCCTAGGGTGAATTTCCTATCTCCCATCCAATCGTCAAGGTTCCTCTTGAAGACTGCCATTGAGGCGCTCTGCCTGACATATATGGGCAGCCTATTCCAGAGTATGGGGAGTCTCTGGGTCAGGAACTTATCCCTCCAGCATGTTCTATTCATCGTGATGACAAGGTTAAGATCCCTGGAGCATGTGGCTCTGAGAGATTGGGATTTCTTCAAGTGTAGCATGTCCAACAACTCTGGGTTTGACATGGCCTTGTATATTAGGCAGAGATTGCCTCTGAGTAGGCGATATGCGACAGAGTAATAGCTGGAGTTTCTTTAGACGGTCAGCATAATGCATCTGCTTTAGGCCTGTGATTCTTTTTGTGAGGTACTTCTGCGGCCTTTCTAGTTGTTGCACATATCTTGTGAGGTGCATACCAAGCGGGGCATTGTATATTCTATACTGGGTCTGAGGGATGAGTACAGAGGGACAATGACCTCCTTTTTTCTGGATGAAAAGCACTTAGTGATGAGGTGCGCCACATAGAAGGATTTTCTAAATGTTGTGGCTATGTGGTTATCAAAGGTGAGACCACTGTCCACCTGTGTCCCTAGGTCTCTTCACACTTTTGGTGTTAGTGTACTGCCACCAATGTGGTAGTTCACAGGTACGTGGTTTTTCCCAAAGGGGACAACTATACATTTTTTGGCATTTAGCTTGAGCCCATTGCTATGGCACCAGGCATCTGTTTTGGCAAGGCCCTTTTGTAGAATATCCACATCATCTGGAGATTCAGTAATGGCTCCCAGCTTGCAGTCATCTGCGAACTTTGTAAGCCAGAGTCCCTTAGTGTTGGCCTGTACTTCAGAGAAGTAGATGCCAAACAAGAATGGTCCCAGGACAGAACCCTGCGGTACACCACTTGTCACTTGTCTGGAGCTGGATTTGGAGTCTGCTACTTTTACGTGTGTATTCTGTCAGTAAGCAATCCATCGAGTGATGTAGGGATTAATGCCAAGCTTAGTAAGTTTATCTATGATTCCAGAGTGGGGGATAGTGTCGAAAGCCTTGGTGAGGTCCAGGTAGACTGTGTGACCCACCTTACCCTCGTCCACGGCTCTTGAGACTGATTCAAAGAAGCCGATCAGGTTCAGGAGGCAAGATCGGCACGTCAGGAACCTAAACTGGGCGAGGTCCAGTGTTTGAAGGTTGCCAATGTCTTTGTTTAGAAGTTTCATGATAGTACGTTCCATGGCTTTGCAGATCAAGCTTGTCAGACTGATGGGATGGTAGTTCCCGGGATCCAAAGTAGACCCCCCCCCCTTGTGGAGTGAGATGACTGTAGCTGTGCGCCACTCTGTGGGCATAAAGCCTGAGGTGAGGCTATAATTAAACATGACACACAGGTGTGAGGTACCAGTTCATTTTTTTAGTTCATGCAGTGCACAGCCCGGGATGTCATCTGGTCCCATGGATGCTGTATTCTTGGCTTTGGAGAGTGCTGATTTTACCCGAGTGGCCATGATTACTGGAATTTGGCATTCTTTCAATATTGAGATGGGCCCTTTAGGGGGTGAGAGGGGGGGGGGGTTTGGCACTGAATCTGTGTGGCAGGATATTGGTAGTATCCTTGGGATCAGTATATCTAGTGCCATTCTGCTGTAGCTCAGAGCAGATCTGAGTATTGCTGTTTAGATTCTTGACATAGCTGTAGAATGTGTTGTGGTTGTCTTTGGAATCTTTGGCAATTTTGTTTTTGTAAGTAGCTTTGGAAGATTTTATGAGGGATCTCAGCTTTCTACTTAGGCTGGTGATAATTTTTTGAATCCTGGGTTCTTCCTCTTTTCTGCAACAGTTTCTTCCTTCTGTTGTACAACTTGTTTACGGCAGGGGACCACCAGATTGGCTTCCGTTTTTTGGAGGACAGCGTCTTGGTTCTATTTGGGACGGCTCAGTCCATGCACGAGTGAATGTGCTTGTACGACACCTTAGTGTAGGATTCAGCAGGTGAACTTCTAGTTCCCCATATGCATGGGTGTCATGAAGTTTACTGCTGAGTTGAGAAGCATGAAGTTTGCTTTGGAGAAGTTTTTTTTACGGAGGTTTCCTTAAAGGGGGGGGGTGGGATGTGTATGTCAAAGGTGATTATAGGTTCATAGGTTCATACTAAGCTAACTGCCCTTGCGAGCCATTTTAAGCCTAGCCAATTATCTCTTGTTAGACTCAAACCCTGCACATTGTGTTGTTAAGGCAAACCCCTTAACCATTAGGCCACCCTCCCAACCCTTATTTTATGCTTATGGTCTGATCTGACCAACAAGGGGGTGACCACTGGTGTGGAGCATTGATCTCCCATGTTGGTAATTACCAGGTCTAGAATATTGGTACCCCTGGTTGGACTATGAATTAGTTGCTCTAGGGCATTGGAATTTATGAATTCCAAGAACTGTTGTGCAAAGGTGTTGGTACAGGAGTAGTTTTCCCAGTTAATGGCAGGGTAGTTTAAATCACCCAGTATTAGGGTGTTTGGTTGTATTTTAATATTTTCCAATATGTTTAGAAAAGTGTAGTGAGAATCTTGGGGCATGGTGGGGGATCTATAGCAAGTTACAATTTGTATTGCAGTCTTGTCTAGTGTTAGTTGCACCTGGAGAATTTCAGATGCATTGTGTTGGGCTACCAGTCTGGAGGTGGTGAATATCCTTGGTGAATATGGACACTCCTCCACCTTCAGTGTTTCGGTCCTGGTTTGGTGGCTGAAAAGTGTGGTATGCGTTGTAGCCTGGTATTGCAGGGGTGCTCTCTGAAGCTTTGAACCAGGTCTCAGTTACTGCACATATCAATGTTCTATTTTTGGATACAAGTTTACATACCAGTGAGGAAGTATTAGAACATGAGCGTACATTAACCTTATTTTTTTTTACAGGTAAACAGCTCTTTGAAGAAAGCAAGTCTTCATTGTGATTCATAACACAAACCTAAAGATTTTATTCGAAAGACTTGAGGTCAACTGATGCAAGTGGAGTAGCAGGGTAACACCTTGACTGGGTCCCTCTTGACCCAAGGTTGATTGTCAGATTATGTGCTGGGTGCTTGAGGGCACTGACAGAGGAGCACAGGGCATGCTCATCCAGTTGTGGGTGTGGCATGTGTACAGCAGCAAAATCCCACTCAGGAGGGTGGTTGGCAGTAATATTTTAGGACAGACTTGTGGCTCACCAGTGCCCTTCCCCCCGAGCCTCCCCCAACAGTCCTGTCAGGACAGGCTGCTCTGTCAGTATATCTAGTAGATTTGTTGTTTATTTTTCTTGTTTTGGTATCCTGTTACTTTCATTTGAAGAGCGTTTCTTGCATTTAAACAAAACAAAAAAAAAAAATAGGGAATAAAGCTCGCTTTCCTAGAATGCCGGGGGGGGGGGGGGCACATGATGGGACATGCTCTTTTTGTAGCTTGTCTTTGATTTTTGAGCCTCCATTTTTTTAATCTCCCTGTTTTTGCTTTCTGAAACTTTTGTTTGCCTTCCTGGGATTATTTTGTTTCCTGTGAAAGGAACATTTGCTAGAAGTAACATTCCTGTTTTTGCATGGAGGGTTGAAAAATCTGGATAACCCCTGAGTTGACATCCCCTTTCATTAAATCTTTTGAGGTACTCTGCACAGGAAGGGAACAATACCTCTTTATTCAGGGAAGCAGTAAATATTTCAGCTTTGACATCCTGTAGTAAATTCCGAGAATGTAACCAGAAACATTCTGGCTCTATCCTTGGTCCTCTCCTGTTCTCCCTCTGTATTAATGATCTCCACTCTGTAATTCCTCAAGCTACCTGCATTCAATATGCAGACGACTCTACTATCATTTGTTCAGCATCCACCTCCTCTGATCTAACCACTCTAACACAAAATACATTCAACACTGTAGAAACATGGTTTACTAGACGGTATCTACTTCTCAATGCCAAAAAAAACAAACTTCTCCTCTTCACCCCCACCACTCGTACCTCTCCACTTAACTTCTATC
The DNA here is from genome assembly GCF_019279795.1 of Protopterus annectens. Classification (NCBI taxonomy): domain Eukaryota; kingdom Metazoa; phylum Chordata; order Ceratodontiformes; family Protopteridae; genus Protopterus; species Protopterus annectens. The sequence goes on along the minus strand of NC_056729.1, from coordinate 1,717,825,330 downwards.
TACTCAAACAACAAAACTATCATCTCTCCTGACTCTACAACAAAACTACTTGGTATTACCATTGATAACAATCTCTCTTTTGACCAACACATCAACAACACTATCAAAACTGTTAACAGAAAAATTGGATCATTATACCGTATAAAACCTTTTCTTACCCAATCAACTAGAGCTATTATTGCTCACACCCATCTTATATCAACTCTCTTCTATGCCTCTCCTATCTTCACCAACCTTAAAAAAACTAACCTAAACAAACTAGCAACTTGCTATAATAACATTGCCCGCTTCGCCACTAGTAACCCTTTTAGAACACATCACTGCCTCAATTTGAAACAGTTAGGCTGGCTGGAACTACAAAACTATCTTAATATTTCACAACTTACAATTGCCCACAAACTACTGTACCAACCTAGTAACACCCCTATACTTTCACAACTACTACTCCATTATAACAATCTCACCTCTCTTCGTTCCTCCTGTAAACTTATGACCAAACCCATAAAGGCCCACAACTTAGCTGGTGACTCTCTTTTCACCAATACTGTAGGCAGAGTATGGAATTTGCTGCCTACAGAGTTAACACTAATCTCATCCCTACCTCTCTTCAAACAACAAATCAAACTACATTACCAAAACCACTGGCTCTGTTCTTGTAGTACTCCAGGCTAACTTCCCTCTCCTTACTCTCTCCTTACCTTTTACCCTTCCTTCTGCCTGAAACCAAACATCTACCCTGCTTCCCTTCCCCCTGTCCTCTTTTGCTCTGACCTACATCTACTGTCTCTCCCACCTCATCTTGACTGTCTTTTTTCTTCTCCTCTCTTACTTATGATTCTGGCCTTGTGCCCTATCTTCTCTTTCCTTCATACTCCTTCCACTTCCCTTCCCTTCTAGCTTTTACTGTAATCTTCTTGGCTGTTGCCTTACTGCATAACCATTTGTTTTAGGTAAACTTGCCTTGAAATCTACAATACATTGTGTATGAATTTAAATTTTTGAGTTCCTTAAATGTATGCTGATTTTGACTACATAGTTGATTTAAATGTATATTTGTATGTGTAAGTCTTTATTAACAATTTGTCAATCTGTCTTGCTTATGTTATGTGTGGAGCTTTTCTCCCCGGGCCTCTACTGAAAATGGACATATATCCAGCTAGACTAGCCCGGTCAACAAATGTAAAATAAAATAAACATTTTATTAACTTATGGCGGCTGCTCTATTAACATGTCATAAGAGCATTTTAGATATTGTTTGATTACAAAAGGATTCACTCATTTTCTTGTTGGTTGCCATGATTACAAAAGGACACAGAAGATGATGAATTCAGAGATGGCTTAGTCTTTGAAAAAGGGTAGTTAGCAACTAACTTCCTCTTATTGTCAAAGGAAACCAGCAGAAACGTTGACACATGAGCCTGACAATTCACTATCCTAAAGTCTGAGCTGAAAGAAGTGTTTACTTACTTTTCAAAAGGTTAATTTATCAGCTGCTTGTACATGCACACCTGCCTGTGGACAATCAAGCAACTTGTAGATGTCCTTCAAGAATGCAACTGTTGTCATAACATGTGGGTTGTCCTGCCTCAGGCAGCCCTCGGTCGGCCGGATTCCAAAGTCTGGGTCCGACGTCGGCTGATGTCGCATTTCTCTCCGTCAGAGCGGCTGGAGTACATAAGCATCAGCCGACGCCATTTTCTTCAGTCTTTCTTGCCGCGGTGCCGAAGCAGAAGCAGTTCGCAAGTGCCGGTCGGTCAGCTCCTGTATTCTTCGATACCGAAGTCATCAAAAAAGCTAAGTACCCCGTTGGGGACCTTTTCTTGCCTCAGCCGATGTCAGAAATTACTGAAAAAGTTAACAATTGTCTTTCTTGTGGTAAACAAATACCACATAAGGATTTCCACTCTTACTGTCTTCCTTGCCTGGGCCCAGACCACGACGTCTCGGCCTGTGTAGCCTGTGCTCGCTTCAACACGCGCGCACTCAGGCGCCGGGCGGAGTTCGCTGAATATTTTTTCGCCGATAAATTTGCTTACACCATGCCGTCGGACCTTCCGACATCGCAAACTCCCAAAAAGCGAAAAGACCGGGACCGACATCCTCGGCCCGTGTCTACCACCGACTCCACGCCAAAACCTAGCGCGAGTGCTCCGGTTCCCTCTGAGACTGTCTCTCCACCGCTCCGAACCGAAGATACCGCATTACCGACGACTCCGATTCCGGACATCACTCCTCCAGTTATCGATTTTCCTCCGGATACCGAAACCGAGGAAATGCCCGAGATCATTGCTGTAGACAAGGTCACTCCTGCACGTGGAGCTGCCAGGCCTCCTATGGCCATGTCTATTAAGGCCTACACTAGGGCTAAGGCAGCCAGCAAAACAAAGCATATTACTTCTAAATCTTTACCTCAGACTACTCCAGAGACACAAATTATGTCCATGGCTGCTGATTTAATTTCCATGATTAGAGGTTCACAGGCCCATCCTGAGAGAGGATCCCAGCCTCCTTCTGACAAAAGGCCCCGGGTTGAACCCTCTGACCCTATTCCTTCAGATGAAGATTCTGAGGGCTCTGTCCACTCGGATAGCCAGGAAGAGCTCTTCCAGACCTATGAGGACTCGGATGCAGAAGATTCCATCCCCTCGGCCTCCCCTCCTGAGGATATTTCTTTTGGGGAAGTTCTGCACACCATGAGGGAACATTTCAAGTGGCAAGGTCAGGAATATTCTGATTCTAGGAAACACCTTAGGACTTTCCTTAAGAAGCCCCAGCACAGGCCCTTAGCTATTCCTCCTGTACTTGATGTTCTGGATGATTTATATTCTGACTCTAGTGCTACCCCTGATTCTCTTCCTCCTGCTCCAGCCAAGCCAGACAGGTATTACAGGGTCCCAGAAACTCATTCCCATTTATTCAGGGCCCATACTGCTGATTTGGAAACTATTTCACAGGGGCCTAAAGGTGTTTCAGCCTCCACCTCTAAAAATCCATTGCCCTCCAACAGGGAAGCTAGGTCATTAGAGAGATGGGGCAAAAAGGTTTACACATCCACTACCTTATCTATGAGAGCTTTAAATTGCCTTTTTCATATGTTGCAATATCAGGATTACCTGTTAGAAGATTTACAAAAAACATTAGCCACTCCTGATCCTTTAGACAGGAAGACATTGCAGGAAGCTGTACATAACACTCGGCAAGTAAGCAATCACTTCCTGCAGTGTGGATATGATGCACTGGAAGCTTCATGTAGGGCAGCTATGACAGGGGCAGTCATTCGTAGACATGCTTGGTTAAAAGATCAGCCTCTACCAGATCATGTAAAAGCAAAACTTCTGGATGCACCTTTGGAAAAGAACAAGCTTTTTGGTGCGAATGCTAAGGATGTGTTAAAGACCATCGAAGAAAAAGCAAAATCAGTTCAGACGGTGAAAGATTTCCTCCAGGTTCAACCCCCCAGATTCAGTAGGAATTGGCCTTCTAAAAACTGGTCCTTTCCTAATCCAGAAAAGTTTCAAAGGGGTAAGAACAGACGTAGCCGAGGAAGAGGCCCTTACAGGGGACGACAATGGCAGCCAGGAAACCAAAGAAGTGACGCAGGGGTTTCACCTGCCCCACAACCACAATCTCAATGACTTTCCTCTACTACCGCCTACCAGGGAACAAATAGAAGCTCCCTTGGGTGGGAAATTATCTCTGTTTGCAGAAAATTGGCACAGACTGACAAAGGACAAATGGATTTTAGACATTATAGACCGAGGGTACAGGTTTCATTTTCATACCTTACCAAGAAAACAAGGCATGCCAAACCTACCACAAAACCAGAAGGCAGAGGCTGTCAAGCAAATCACTCTACTGACTCTGATGAAAGCAATAGAAAGAGTACCACAACAAGAACAAGACCAGGGGTTTTACTCAAGACTGTTCCTTGTTCCAAGAAAAGAATCTCAATGGAGACCAATACTGGACTTGTCCGCATTAAACACCTTTCTCATAGTACCAAAGTTCAAAATGCTGACTCTACAGCAACTCCTTCCCATGCTGGGCAAGGGGTCTTGGCTGATTACTCTGGACTTCAAGGAGGCATACCAGCATGTCCCTATCAGACACAGCTGCAGAAGATACCTCAGATTTCTTGCAGGGCCAGAGCATTGTCAATTCTCAGCATTGCCATTTGGCTTATCTACTGTGCCCAGAGTATTCACAAAATGCCTGGCTTCAGTAATTGCTCATTGCAGGCTCCAGGGGATACAAATTTACCCGTACCTGGACGACTGCCTCATACAAGCGGACGACAAATTGATGTTGACAAAAAAAACTGGATTATGTCATACGATTACTTCAAGCTCTGGGATACACAGTCAACTTCCAAAAGTCAAGACTGCAGCCATCCCAGCAAATAATCTTCTTAGGAGCCAAACTAGACACAGCCTCTCAGATGGCTTACCTGACAGAAGACAAGCAAGAGAAGTTAACTCATTACTTCAAAGGTTTAGCAAAACTCACCCAGATGACTGCAAGGAGATTCCTACAGGTCCTGGGTTGCATGGCATCCTGCATTCTCCTGGTTCCATTAGCAAGACTACACATGAGAAAGCTTCAATGGTACCTAAAAAGCATTTGGTCTCAACACAGCAACAACTTGGAGACAATCATACCGCTCATTCCATGCCTACAAAAGGAATTCCTATGGTGGGCCTCGGTGAGCCAGGCAAACACAGGTATGTCATTCAAAAAATCACAGATAACACAGACCATGACCACAGACGCCTCAGACCTTGGATAAGGGGCGCACATGGAAGGCAGGTGTATACAAGGACAATGGTCTCCAAAGGAAACACATCTGCATATAAACCAAAAGGAAATGCTGGCAGTGATGCATGCCATCGAGGCCTTTCAACACCAACTCCAGCAAGGCCATTTACTGATATGGACAGACAACACCACTGTGATGTGGTACATAAACAAGCAAGGGGGCACCCACTCTTAACCCCTTTGCAGACTGACAATGCATCTTTGGGAGAAATCACTGAGCCTAAACATCCAGTTACAATCCCAGTTTGTTCCAGGAAAAGACAATGTGTTGGCGGACAGCCTAAGCAGGAATTTCACAGATCCACACGAGTGGAGGTTACATCCGAAGGCCTTCAGACAACTCACTTCGACATGGGGCAAGCCAGAAGTGGACCTATTTGCCTCTCACCTCAACCATCTTCTACCAAAATTCTGCACAAGGACATACCATCCAAAAGCTTGGAAAATAGATGCCCCCTCATTCAACTGGAACTCCCTAACAATCTATGCATTCCCACGTCTGCCACTGATGACCTCAGTATTACTAAAGATCAAAGCAGAGACCCAAGGGAATCATAATAGCTCCGGACTGGCCAAGACAACACTGGTACCCACTACTACGGAGCATATGTCACACCAGGAGGTGGGCCCTTCCCCAATGGCCTCTACTTTTGACTCAACACAATTTCGAAACAGTGCATCCAAATCTTCAGACACTGCAGGTAACAGCCTGGGAGATCCCATAAATAACTTCAGCCTATCTCTCTCCAAGGAAGTTCAGCGGATACTAACAGAGGCTCAAGACCATCCACCAGAAAGGTTTACTTAGCAAAGTGGAAAAGATTCAGCAATTGGAATACCAGCAAGGGACATGATGCATCATTGTTGAACATCCCACTCATCTTGGAATATTTGGCAGATATGTTAAAGAACGGCCTCTCATATTCTTCCATAAAGATACATGCATCTGCTATTTCAGCTAGATACAACACTGATCCTCCTGTTTTTTCACACCCTTTACTAAGGCAATTCCTCAGGGGAATCAAGAACATTAAGCCACCAAGAAAGGCCCCAGTGCCAGCCTGGGACCTCAATTTTGTCCTAGAAAAACTGACTCTACCTCCATTTGAGCCAGCAGCTTCAGTTGACTTGCAATATGGAAGACAGCTTTCCTGTTGGCAATTACCTCAGCAATAAGGGTTTCGGAGCTACAGGCCCTAATGGCAATACCACCCTTTATTATTTTTCACAGAGACAGGGTTTCATTAAGGACCAACCCTACTTTTATGCCAAAGGTGGTATCTAGGGTTTCTTTAAATCAAGCCTTTCATCTGCCTGCTTTCTTTCCCAATCCTGAGAATAAGGGGGAAAGACTGTTGCATACCTTGGACATTCACAGACAACTTCGATACTACCTGGACAGAACCAAGGCCAGTAGGAAGTCTGAACAACTTTTTGTAGCTTACGCCCCTGCAGTCCAAGGAAAAGCAGTTTCAAAACAGACTATTTCAAAATGGATTGGACATTGCATCAGATTCTGTTATTCTTTTCATGGAAAGACTGATGTCCTTCAAGGATGCATCTGCAGTCATAACAAATGGGTTGTCCTGTCGTCAGGCAGCCCTTCGGTCGGCCGGATTCCAAAGTCTGGGTCCGGCTTCGGCTGATGTCGCACTTCACCCGACGTCATCTCTGCTGGTCTTCGGGTATAAAGGCATCAGCCGACGCCATTTTCCTCAGTCTTTCTTGCCGCGTGGCGCCCGAAGCAGAAGCTGTTCGCAAGTGCCGGTCGGTCAGATCCAGAGATTACTACTACCGAATACTACTTCGAAGACTTCTAAAAAGCTAAGTACCCCGTTGGGGACTCTTTCTTGCCTCAGCCGATGTCAGAAAAAGTAAATAACTGTTTAACTTGTGGGAAACAAATACCTCATAAAGATTTCCACTCTTACTGCCCACCTTGTTTAGGCCCAGACCATGATGTAGCAGCCTGTTTAGCCTGTGCTTCCTTCAACCGACGAACGCTTAGGCGTCTGTCGGAGTTTGCTGAACAGTTTTTCGGCTCAGATTTTGCGTACATTATGCCATCGGATCCTCCGACTACCCAAATTGTTAAAAAACACAAAGAAAAAGACCGACACTCGCGGTCCGCGGTCTCGGCCGAAACCACGGTTAAGCAAGCCGCGAGTGTCTCGGTTTCGGACGAAACCGAGAAAACGGGTCAATCTTCAGCCGAATCCATGACTACTACTGAGGCTCCTGCTACCTTAGTTGAATCGGCCTCTGAAGGTTTGCCTACTACTGTGGTTCCTAGTGAAATATCAGACACCATCCCTTTGGATGTCTCTACCCCAGCACGTGGTGCTGCTAGGCCTCCTCCAGCCATGTCTATAAAGGCCTTTGCCAGGGCTAAAGCAGCCAAAACTGTTAAATCAGTGCCTGTTAAGACCCCTCACATAGGCCCACTTCTAGTTCACAAATGCTTACTCTGGCAGAGGATTTAATCTCCTTAATTAGGGATCCCAATCTCACCCAGACAGGGCCTCTCAGCCTCCAGAAAAGAGACCTAGAGCAGAGCCCCCCGAGCCAGTGTCCTCTGATGATTCTTCGGATGACTCAGACATTACAGATCAGCCAGAGGGTCCTTTTTCTACTTTTGAAGATTCCGATGCTGAAGAATCCATTCCATCTGCCTCTCCACCAGAGGAATTTTCCTTTGGGGAAACCTTACATGCCATGAGAGAACAATTCCAATGGCAGGGACAAGATTTCTCAGATTCAAGAAAAAGGCTTAGGACCTTTCTGCACTTACCACAACATAGGCCCTTAGCTATACCTCCAGTTCGGCCTGTTGTGGATGATGCATTTAATGATGTTTGCACTGCTCCTGATACTTTACCTCCAGCCCCTGCCAAACCAGATAGATTTTACAGGGTGCCAGACTCTCATCACCACCTATACAAGGCCCCACTTGCAGATCCTGAGACTATATCCCAGGGGCCTAAGGCAGTAGCTTCGACCTCAGCAAAAAACCCTCTCCCTTCTGAAAGGGAATCCAGGTCCTTAGAGATGGGGAAAAAGTTTACACCTCTGCTACTCTCTCAGCTAGAGCTTTAAACTGTCAGTTTCACATGATCCAATACCAAGAGTTTATGCTTGATCAGTTAACTAAGAAGCTGTCCTCTGATGACTCCTTAGATAAGAAATATGTTTTAGAAATGGTGAATAACATTCAGCAGGTTAGTAACCATTCTTTAAAATGTGGCTATGATGCACTGGAGGCTTCATTTAGATCGGCCATGACTGGCACAGTGATAAGAAGGCATGCATGGTTGAAGGAACAGGTTTTGCCGGATCATGTTAAAGCAAAGCTGTTAGATGCTCCTATGGATAAGGCCAGTCTATTTGGTACACCTGCTCCGCAAGTAATGAAGAAAATGGAAGAGAAGGCAAAATCTGTACAAACAGTTAAGGATTTCTTACAGGTTCAGCCCCCAAGGTTTAGCAGGAACTGGCCTGCAAAAATTGGTCCTTTCCAGACTCCTCAAAATCTCAAAGAGGCAGGAATAGACGCTCTAGAGGCAGAAATCAATCCAGAGGAGGTGCCTATAGAGGACGCCAGTGGCAAGGCAATAGCCAGAGAGGCACAGACACAACCACTGCCACTGCAACAGGACAATCACAGTGACTTGACTCTGACACCGCCTACCAGGGAGCAAATAGCAGCACCTTTAGGCGGAAAGTTAGCCTTATTTTCGAAAAATTGGCACCATATCACAAAAGACAAGTGGATTTTGCAAACCATAGACCAAGGCTACAGGTTCCACTTCCACACCTTACCAGTAAAAAAGAGGAATGCCAAACCTACCTACAAATCAAAAAACAGAAGCTCTAAAGCAGATAGCTCAATTAACAAAGATGAGAGCTGTGGAAAGAGTACCAATAACACAACAGGGCAAAGGATTCTACTCCAGACTCTTCCTAGTACCAAGAAAAGAGAAAAGTTGGAGACCTATTCTCGACCTGTCCGCCTTAAACACATACATCATTGTACCAAAATTCAAAATGCTGACCCTACAGCAACTTCTTCCCATGCTGGGCAAGGAGTGTTGGCTGGTAACTCTAGATCTCAAGGAGGCATACCTGCACGTCCCCATACGACCAAATTGCAGAAGATACCTCAGATTTCTTGCAGGATCAGAGCATTATCAATTCTCAGCATTGCCCTTTGGCTTCTCTACTGCGCCCAGAGTATTCACAAAATGCCTGGCATCAGTAATCGCTCATTGCAGGCTACAGGGAATCCAAATTTATCCATACCTGGACGACTGCCTGTTACAAGCGGACAACAAAAGCAAGCTGACAACAGATTTACAAAGAGTCATTTGCTTACTACAAGCCCTGGGATATACTGCAGGCCTTGGGCTTCATGGCATCATGCATAACCCTGGTTCCCAATGCCAGACTGCATATGAGAAAACTACAGTGGTACCTAAAGAATTTATGATCTCAACACAGGCACAGCTTAGAAACCGAAATCCCACTAATCCCATGCCTGAAACAAGAGTTCCTATGGTGGGCTCAAGCATGCCAGTCAAACCCAGGCCTTGCCCTTCCACAACTTTCAAGCAAACCAAACCATCACAACGGACGCCTCAGACCTAGGCTGGGGGGCGCACATGTTGGACAAGTGCATACAAGGATTGTGGACTCCAGACCAGCTGCACCTGCACATAAACCAAAAAGAAATGCTGGCAGTAAAACTAGCAATCCAGAAATTCAAACCATTCCTCAAAGAAGGCCATTTAATGATAAGGACAGACAACACCACAGTCATGTGGTACATCAACAAACAGGGAGGCACTCATTCATACCCCCTATGCAGAATGACTCTGGACCTTTGGAATATGGCTCTGAGCTACAACATCCAGTTACAGGCAATATTTGTGCCGGAAAAGAAAACACCCTAGCAGACATGTTAAGCAGAACCACCTCGGATGCTCACGAATGGATGCTACACCGGACATCTTCAAGGCCATCACAAAGAAATGGGGAATGCCACAAATAGACCTATTCGCATCCCCACTCAATCACCAGCTCAAAAAATTCTGCACAAGGACATGCCACCCACTAGCATGGAAGGTGGACTCTCTATCCTTCAGTTGGAAAGGCCTGACAGCATATGCATTTCCACCTCTTCCTTTGATGCACAAGGTACTACTGAAAATCAAAGAGGAACGTCCAAGGATAATTCTGATAGCTCCGAATTGGCCAAGACAACACTGGTATCCTTTGCTGAGGAGCATGTCTCAGGGGAGAATGTGGCCAATACCCCTGATGCCTTTGATGTTAACTCGGAACAACTACAGCATCATGCACCCAAACCTAAAAACCTTGCAACTGACTGCCTGGAACATCACATAACAGCTACTAACCCAGACTTATCCCAAAGGGTTAAAGACATTATCCTTGAAGCCCGCAGACCTTCAACAAGAAGGAACTATGCAGGAAAATGGAAAAGGTTTGTCATTTGGAGTACTGAAAGAGGAAAATATGTCTCGAACATAGATATTGCTAACATCCTGGAGTACTTGGCAGAGCTTCTACATACGGGCCTGTCCTATTCCTCCATCAAGATACATGCATCAGCTATTTCCGCAGAATACAGCTTCTATCCACCTGTCTTTTCGCATCCTCTACTCAGGCAATTCCTCAGAGGGATCAAGAATGTAAAACCTCCTAGGAAACCACCATTACCAGCATGGGACTTGAACTTTGTGCTAGAAAAATTGACACTCCCTCCATTTGAACCAGCAGCAACAGCAGATCTTCAACACCTATCATGGAAAACTGCTTTCCTACTGGCAATTACTTCAGCAAGGAGGGTTTCGAACTACAGGCCTTAATGGCAGTACAACCCTTCCTAATCTTCCATCAAGATAGTGTCCATGAGAACTAATCCTACATTTATGCCTAAGGTGGTATCCAGAGTGTCTTTAAACCAGGCAATCCACCTACCTACCTTCTTTCCCAATCCACAGAACAGGGGAAAGGCTGCTGCATACCTTGGATGTACATAGACAGTTACGCTACTACCTGGACAGAACCAAAAGTAACAGAAAAACTGACCAGCTTTTAGTAGCCTATGCAACAGGAAGGGAAGGAAAAGCAATTTCCAAACAGACAATCTCCAAATGGATAGGAAATTGCATAAGATTCTGTTACTCCTACCATGGAAAACCAGTTCCACAGAACATAAGACCTCATTCTACAAGGGCTACAGCCACTACCACAGCTTTCTTACAAGGAGTGGCAACCAAGGACATTATTGAGGCGGCTACTTGGACCTCCGTGCATACATTTGCCAAGCATTATAATTTACCTCTATACTCTAGATCCCGAGCAGGGTTTGCCACTGCTGTATTGCAAGGGATCCTAACTACACCATAATTCTTCTTCCTCCTCCCCTAGTTTGGCTATGGTATTCTACCCATTTGTTATGACTGCAGATGCATCCTTGAAGGACATAGTACAGTTTTGTACCTACCATAAATGTAGATGTCCGAACAGGATAGCATCTGCAGTCAGGATTACCCACCCTCCTTCCCCTCTGTGGTACTCCTAGGGTATTTACCCTCCTAATAGCTAGCTGGGGGGGGGGGTCTCTTATGGTGTATTTGTTTGTATATATGTACATACATGCTTATTTTTTGTTTGCCTTCTACTATTTTGGAAACATTGGCATTTATCCAAAATTTAGCTTTCCTAGAGGGCAACTGGCATCTGGGGCAAGAAACACTGAGGAAAATGGCGTCGGCTGATGCCTTTATACCTGAAGACCAGCAGAGATGACGTCGGGTGAAGTGCGACATCAGCCGAAGCCGGACCCAGACTTTGGAATCCGGCCGACCGAAGGGCTGCCTGATGACAGGACAACCCATTTGTTATGACTGCAGATGCTATCCTGTTCGGACATCTACATTTATGGTAGGTACAAAACTGTACTTTCCAGCCAATGTCAGACCACATTTCACCAGAGCTACAGCCACCTCTATAGCATTCTTGAGGGGTGCCTACTAAGGACATTCTAGAAGCTGCTACATGGAGCTCCGTGCATACATTCTCCAAACACTACAATCTCCCTCTATACTCCAGATCCAGAGCAGGCTTTGCTTCGGCAGTCCTGCAGGGTTTGATTGCCACACCATCTTTTTCCTAGAGCATTCCTCCTCCCCCAGCTAAGCTATGGTATTCTACCCACATGTTATGACTGCAGTTGCATTCTTGAAGGACATAGTACAGTTTTGTACCTACCATAAATGTAGATGTCCGATAGACATGCAACTGCAGTCGGATTTTCCCTCCCTCCATACCCCAAATGGCGTCGGCTGATGCTTATGTACTCCAGCCGCTCTGACGTCGGAGAGAAATGCGACATCAGCCGACGTCGGACCCAGACTTTGGAATCCGGCTGACCGAGGGCTGCCTGAGGCAGGACAACCCACATGTTATGACTGCAGTTGCATGTCTATCGGACATCTACATTTATGGTAGGTACAAAACTGTACTTTTCTCCATAAAACAGTTCCTAAAAAGCAACCTTCACCACAGAACCTCTTGGAAAAGAGTTTTGAGACTTTGTGCTGGAGAAATGTATCCCACTGTCTTTCAGCCAGCAGCTACTGTGTACCCCTCAAATCTGTTATCTGGAAATTTGCTGTCCTTGCCATCAAGCAAAGTTGTTACCAAGTCTCTCAGCACTAATGTGCAGCAAGCCATTTCTCGTTTTCCATAAATGCAGACAGAATTTGCATGCTATCCCCTTGTCTATGCCAGAAGTACTGGTAATGTCTTTAAAACAAGCAGTTCTGCTGCTTGCCTTTCTTGCACTTTGAGAATAAGAAAATTTGTAGGCTCTCTGTACATTCAAAGATAACTGAGATATTAGTTGGGTAAAGCATGAGGAGGTGAGAAAATGCAGCTGTTTCTTCCTTTGCAGCTAATGAGTGTGTGCCATTGCCAAGCAAATCACTCTAAATATCTAGCTCATTGTTATCCTATAGATTTTAGACTCAGCACTTCATTAGGCCACATTTCCTCCATGGATGTAGTGGTTGCTGCTACATTCCTTAGAGGTGGGTGAGTATCCAGGACAATTATCAAGGCAACCACGTGGTCCTCTGTGCACACACCTTTCAAACCACCACAGGTTGGACATTTAGTTTAGAGATCTGATGTCCTCTTCATTACTCCTCACAATAGGGCCTCTAACCCAATCCTCTGATCCGGTTCAGCCACATTCTCCAGACTTGGATCAAGTCTTGAGCTCCTCCTTCTTACCCATAATGCACTACACCCACCCAAGAACCTCGGATATCCTTCGCTGCTTCAACTTCTGGATGTGGATCTCTGCTCTCAAGCTGTGGTCACTAATTTAATCACCAAGTGCAAGTGTTTCCTTTATCCTTTCGCTTCCCTTCTCTTGAGGCAGTCTGGGTCGACCTGCTTTGCACTCAGAAGCCTGGACACACTTTTGAGACACAATGCCTGGGTAATGAGCATAATATCCAGAGGCAGCTACATGCCCTTTTTTTCTCCCCCCTCCAAACACCAAGAAACTTCCCGATGTGTCTCACAGAAGGAGCAAGCAGCACAGGAAGTTCAAAAACTGCTTCAAAGAGTCATCCAAGAGGTCCTGCTCGAACAGAGAGAATTCGGAACCTACTCCCGCTTCTTTTTTGTGCCGAAAAAGACAGGGGACCTAAGACCCATACTGGATCTAAGCAAATTTGAATCATTATGTAAAGAAGTCGCAGTTCCAACTGGTAACCGTCCAGTCCGTTCTGCCACTGTTGTGCAAAGAGGATTGGATGTGCTCGGTAAATCTAGAGGATGCATACTATCACATCAAAATAAACAGGTGCACCAGAAGATACCTGCCCTTTTGACTGAGAGCTAGTCACTTTCAGTTCAAAGCACTGCCCTTTTGGCTCACCACAGCCCCCCTGGGTATTCACCAAATGTATGGCAGTTGTAACAGCTCACATGAGAATCAAAGGATTCTGACTGTTTCCAAACATAGACGATTGGCTCATTACTGCCCTCACTAGGCATCAGCTTACCCAAGCCAGAGATTACCTAATTCAACTCTCACATTCCCTGGGCATCACTATAAATCTAAACCGATCCAATCGGATTCCTGTGCAGAACCTAGAATTCATAGGAACACAGTTGAACTTGAGGGATCAAATAGCTTCTCTTCCCTTACACAGCATAACAACAGTGAGAAATGAAGTCCGTGAATTACCATCCCACCAGTCGTCGTCCCCCCCCCCCCCCCCGCATGGCTAGTCTTGCAAGTCCTAGGATCCATGTTGGCAGCAATTTTGTTAGTTCCTGTAGCAAGGTTTTTCATGCAAATTCATCAGTGCACATTAGCAGTACAATGGTCCGTTTTCTACCAACCACTATCCTTTCCCATGAACTTGACACCAAATCTGCAACAACATATCTGCTGGTGTGGTCAGTCAAATCTCCTATAAACTATGCCCTGGATCACTGGTCAACATGACAATATATTGGACCTGGTCATCACCAACATGAAACCACTGCATGTTACTCAAGAAAGGTTCACAGTCTGGTGGACCCCTGCCATAAACAAGCTAGACAATAAAAGGAGGAAACTAGTGCATAAGTGTAAAATCCCAAGAAGGCAAGGAGGAAACTAAGGGCCCATAACCATACCAGAAGAATGTAGTGCCCCAGCAATCACTGAAAATGAACTAATCCCTCACCTAAACATACTGTTCAAACCCAGCATCTCTACAGGCTACAAACCCAAGACATTGGGAACCTTCAAACATTGGACCCTACCCAGTTTGGCTTTAAGGGCAGATCATGCCTCCTAAACCTAGTAGACTTCTTTTGAGACAGTTACAAGGCTTTAGACTAAACAGCCTACCTAGACCTTGCAAAGACTTTAGACACCATTCCCCATTTCTATTCTTCTAGAGCTCACCACAGCCTGGGCTCAGTCTTGGGACCCCTCCTGTTCGGTATATACTTCTCAGGTACAGGCAAGCCCAGGACTATGGCACTCTCCACCTGATAGACATCCTCCAGAAGGGTCTCACTGAGACGGATACCTGGTGTCAAAATCATGGCCTCAAGCTAAATGCCAAAAGTGCATAGTCATCCCCTTTGGAAAAACAAAGTACCCATGATCTAAGTAGTATTCCCTAAATACAGAAAATGTAATAAGGGATCTCGACCAGAGAGTATAGTAAAATCTCTCTTGATAATCCTATATTGCCAAGGTGGTTAGAAAATCCTTCTGTGTGGCCCACCTAATCACAAAAGGGTTTGCATCTGTTATTGTGCATCACTCATCAGACCCATCATAGAGTACAATGCCCCATTTGGGATGTACCTTACAAGACACCTGCACCAGCTGGAAAGACCACAGAAGTACCTCACCAAGAGGATTACTGGCCTGAAACATATGCCCTATGCAGCCCGACTGAAGAAACTCCAGCTGTACTCTGCTTACTCAGAGGTGATCTTTGCCTGACATACAAGGCCATGTCCAACCCAGAATTGATGGACATGTCACCTAAAAAAAAAAAAAAAAAACAAATCCCCAAGAGCCACATGCTCTAGGGATTTAAATCTCACCACAATGATAAATAGGACATGCTGGAGGGATAGATTCTTGTCCCAGAGACTCCCCATGCTTTGGAACAGGATTCCAATCTACATTAGGCAGAGCCCCTCACTAACACTCTTCAAGAGAAACCTTAACGAGTGGATGGGAAACAGAAAATTTACCCTGGGGATCACTGCAGTGGCTCTGCTGGACAGAGGAGCAGGGAACTAATGGCTTTGCTGGACTGAGGCACAGAGAACTAATCTAAGAGGGTGGTGAACGCCAACACATTCTGGCTAGGCTTATAGATGCTCTCGGGCAGATAGGCTAGTACTTACCTATGAACAAAACAAATACAACAATTGAAACAAACTCTCTAGAAATATAAGGATATATAAAAACAGTACCATGAATAAATGAGGTACAAGTGTAAAACTTACCCACCACCAGTATATGCCATAAACTTTGAGTTTACAGTTTTCATAGTGCAGATAGTGATGTATAAAGTGAGCTATGCAGAGAGTTATATAAATAACGAGGATGTGTTGCACATAAATAAATTACCCATTTAGTGGGTTAGGCTACGGGTTTGTTCAGCAGTCTGATAGCGTTTGGGAAGAAGCTGTTATGGAATCTGGATGTCCTGCATCTAATACCTCTGTAGCGCTTCCTTGCATATCGGTGTCCTCGAGATGAGAGCAGTTCTAACGTTGCAAGCCTTTCAGGACACTCTCCCTTTAGGAGCTATTGCAGTTTCCACAGCCAACATGTCTCTAGTCTGGCTCATCAACAAGCAAGGAGGAACCCGTTCTTAACCTTTGTGCAGGAAAGGCATGAGGGTATGGGAATGGGCGATAGCTTTGGACTGCCTTCTGTTTGCAACACACATTCTGGGGAAAACCAGTGAGCTGGTGGACAGACTGAGCAGATCTATCCTGATTCCAAATAAGTGGTCCCTCAATCAGTCAGTGACAAACATGATTTTCAACTGCTGGAGTCTGTCTTGCTGCTACCTTTTTGCCTCTCCCCTCAACAACAAATGCAGTGAGTTCTTTGCTCTGATCCCCCCCTCCGGAGGAGTTCCCGAGGGACGCTGTGGTGCACAGTTGGCCGCCAGGTCTCCTGTATGCATATCCTCCTCTTCCGGTCATCCCAAAATTTTTTCAGAAGCCACGCAGGCTGAAGAGCTCAGTCGTACTCAGTGCCCCCTTCTGGCCTCGACATGTATGGTTCCCTTTCCTCTGGTTGCATCTGAAATATCCTCTGTGGATACTGGAGCCAAGACAGGGACCCCCTGTCTCACCCATCAGGAATGCATCACCCAAGCCTTCACACCCTCAGGTTTGACCGCATGGTTTCCTCCACTTCCAACCATAGTGAAACAGTCCAGGCTTGCTTCCGTGGTCTGTCATAATCCTAGCCTTACAAAAGGTTTCAACTAAACGTTTGCACCAGTAAGTGGAAAATGTTCACTGTTTGGGCTACACATAGAAATATCGATCCTTTCTCAGCACCAGTCTGATATTTTGCTTTTCCTTAGTACCCTGTTTAAGGAAGGAGCTAGCTTCTCTACCCACCCTGTTTAAGGAAGGAGCTAGCTTCTCTACCCACCCTGTTTAAGGAAGGAGCTAGCTTCTCTACCCACCCTGTTTAAGGAAGGAGCTAGCTTCTCTACCATTAAACTTCAATTTAGCTGCCATTTCTAATTTTCATACTAGCCAATCTCATTGTCTGTCCACCTTTAGATTATGCAAAGCCTTTATGAAAGGTATTTTCTTGCTGACACCTCCCACTAAGGACCCCTCCCCACCTTGGGACCTCACATTCGTGCTACAGAGTTTGACTCTGAGACCCTTCAAGTGCGACATGAAGTTTGTTATGGAAGACCATCCTATTTGTAGCAAGAGAGTTTCAGAACTAAAGGCATTGTCTTCCAAACATCCTTACATTATCTTTCACAGAGACAGTGTTTCTGTATGTACCAATCCTTCTTTTTGCCTAGAGTAGCCATGGAAAACAATATCAGTCATTCCATTCACTTCCCTGTGTTCTTTCCAAATTTTTCTAACTAAGGAAAGTATATTCTGCATCTTCTCGATTGTTTATAGACGAGCTATGTTTCTGTTTGCACAGAACTAGGCCGCACAGGAACTCAGACCAGTTATTTGTAGCTTTCTATGCTAACAAAGTAAGCATGCAGAGTGGTTTCTAAGATAACATTAACAAAATGGATTACTGGTTGTATCTCCTTCATTTATTCACAAAAGGGCTTAGAACTGCCCCGACTTCCTAGGGCACATTTACCAGGGCTATGGCTACTGTTTCTGCTTTCTCAACTGCAACCTCCACTGATGATAGTAAAGCAGCTACATGATCCAACAATCACACCTTTGTTGCACACACTAAATTAGATATCATCAAGGAGCAGGGCTTCTTTCGGCTCGGTGGTGCTCCGGCATATCCTTACACAAGGGCCACCCTGGAATCATGTAACTGGGTTCTCTGACTGTATTGTGAGGAGGAATGAAGAGGACAACAACCGATTTATAAAGTTTTTTTTACCTTAACTTGGCATCTGTGTTGTCCATCTTCATTCATCCTCACTTTCCCATCCAGCTTATCCCCCTGCCTCATTCTTCTAGAGGATTATGGAAGATGATGGGACGCTTGGGCAGGTGAGGCTCTCAGACATGGGACCTTTCTTCTATCCTGTCATGGTTATGGATTTATGGTAATCAGCAAACTCTGAGGTGATTGGGTGGGTGTAGTGCTTTACTGGTAAAGAGCAGGAGCTGGAGAGTTGGATCCAAGTCTGGAGAATCCGGCTGAGCTGGATCGGATCCACGACCCTATTGTGAGGAGGAACGAAGATGGACAACGGATGCCAAGTTATGGTAAAACACAACTTTCTATTTCAGCTGGACTTACCTCTGCCATTTTGCAAAGGCTTCTCCAGAACGGTTCTGGATCATAGCACGCTTCCTTTTTGGGAAGCAACATTTTGAAATCTACCCATCTGTTATGATCCACATAAAGCCATAGTGACCATAATAGATGTTTGAATGGTATCACATTGGCAGTAGTTATGTGCTGTTTATTCATATGTCCACCTTGGTGAGCATCTTGGGGCTGGTTTGGTACCGAAAACCCTGCCATATCTGGTCTTTTTCTTTTGCTATATTCTTATGGGGCTCTGGCTCATTTTGTTTCTGTTCATACTTCCATGAGAGAACCATTTTTTGGGGGTTTTCTTAACCATTTTTGACTGGGCAAGTTGTTGGGGAACCCTCTCCTGGAGAGGGCAGTGGGTCCAGTAATAGGCAAGTATCAGCTTAATACTATAGATATTCAGATGTCTGGTAGAAGATGGCTATTTTCCCAGCCACTGGAGGAAAGGTGTACAGCTGTGTTTGGACAGATATTAGACCGTTATAATTTACTTGTATAGTTTTACTTTTTTTTGGACCCAGTTGCATTTCTCATGCATGTTCCCCAAACTTGTGTGTGTATATATGTATGCAGTCTAACTGCAGTATTGTTTTGCACCGATTTTTTTTTTCTAAATGATCCTTTTAAAAGAGTATGTATATCTGAACAATCAAAGCCTAAAATCTACCTTAGTTTTAAAAATATATCATTGGTCTTGGAATTCCTGTGTTGATACCACCCCTACAACCACTGACAGCAAACACATCCATTTTGGGGTGGGAGGTATTATCAAAGCAGGGCAGTCCAGGTTTTGTGGACTGGAAGCCAGGTTGCACATCAGTATGCTGGAACTGAGCGCAGTCCTCCTAGGCAGTTCAGGACTTGCTACCTCAGAGAGCTGTTGCCATGCTCATTGACAACATGGCAGTGGTATGGTCCATAAACAGGGTGTGACTTTATCTTGCACTCATGGCATCTCTGCTTAGAAGTATGTGAAATGGCCATAATGTACTGGGGACATCCAGCATGATTGCAGACAGGTGTGCGCAAATTGTCCCACCAAGAAGATGGCACAGATCATATTTTGGAGGTGAGGCGCAGACCCTGTTGTGATAGCCTTGCTTCACCGTCAAACAGCAAATGCAAAGATTTGGCTTCCTAAGGAAAGATGCTGAAAAGAAGTCCCCATGGGACACATTTTCCCACAGTCCACCCCTCCCCTTTTATGCATTCCCACCCTTTCCTGTTATAACCAGGTTCTTCCAGAAAGCAAAGATGTGCAGTGCAAAGATTATTCCAACAGCCACAATCTGCCTGAACCAGATTTGGTTCCCTTTGTTGTGGCCTTACCTGATGAGAATCTGCTTCTGCAGCACCCTTATTGGCTGTAACATCAGCCAAAATAACCTCATCCTAATATTAGTTCTTTTCATTTAACTGTGTGCTTTCTCCAGTTCCAATGTTGGCCAGAGATCCATCATTTCCCCAAGAGATTAGCTCATCTGCTTCTCAAAAGCCTTCTGCATGAAAAATATACAAAGGGAAATATAATAATTTGTTCTTATGGGCTGTAAACAAGGGTCTATATTCTGTCTCCACTTCTCACTAACGGGTACTACACAATCTGTGGTGGAAGCCAGGGGTGTGAAAATGAAGGGGAGTGTAGTCCCAACAGGGATTAGGGACAGTGACACAGCTGCTGCAGATGCAGGCTGATGCCTCAGCATGTCCCCATTGTACACCTGCCCTTTGGACAAAACCAAGAGGACCATAGGGGTAGGGTGAAAATTGGGTAGGGTGTTTAAAAGAGGGTGGGGTGCCATAGGATGAAGCAAGTGGGATGTGGGACACTAGAGCAGGGTGCCATAGGATGAGGCAAGTGGACACAAGTCATTAGTGGAAAACATTGCTATTCTTGCATTATATTGCAGCTAGCAGCTCCTGAATTTCCTATATCCTCTGTAGCAATCCCACAAGATGTGGAACTCATTTTTAAAATGAGTGTTCCATTCTAGACCATCCATGGTAAGGCCTGCATCCTCCTGGAACTTAAATTTCATCCATGAAAAATTGACTAAGCCTCCTTTCAAGCCAGGCAGTTCTGTGCCTGTCCCAGAGACTTCCCATACTCTGGAACAGACTACCTATGTCAAACAGAGTTCCTCATTAGCAGTCTTCAAGAAAGATCTTGATTGGATGGGTAATAGGAAATTCACCCCGAGGATCACTTCTGTGGTTCTGCTCGACAGGGGCACAGGAAAATAATTTTCTTGGGTGGCGAAAGCCAGGGTACCTTCTTGGCTAGGCTTGTATAGGCCCTAGGGCCAATAGACTAGTACCTACCTATGAACCTGAAATGCTCGAATTGGAGGGTCATCTTTCTAGTGACAGTTCTTGAAGGGTTTCAGGCTTTGTCATCCAGATATCGGTATTTGTTTTTTCATTCAGACAGTGTGGCAGTTTGAATTCCTCCGTCCTTTATGGCCAAAGTAGCTACCCTCGACCAGTCTGAACCAGCCCATTATTCTCCATATTTTCCAATACCAGGTGCACTACTTGAATGCATATTGGAACTTATAGCTACACTGTACCAAAGACTGAAGGAGGGTGAGCATTTTTATTTTCTGTTAAGAAATAAAAGGTGAATTAAGGCAGCCTTTCAAAATGACAATGAATTTGCATTTTTTACTGTTCATTTATCGGTCCTAATGTGCACCATTTCAGGTCTCGCCATATCAGCAGCCATTCTTCAAAACTTACCCTTGCAGGACATTACAGCAGCTGCTTACATGGTCAACCTTGCATACCTTTGTAAAGCATTAATTTAAGCACCCTGTCAAGGGTTGTTTGCATTCACCATTCCCAAAGGCTTGCCGGCTTAGGCTACCCAAGGCTAGCTTGGGATTCAGTCCACCTGTTCCAGTGTTTACACAGGACCAGATTAAATACACAAGCCCACACATACTTACTAAAAAAGATAGATTTAGCTGGTCTCTGGACACTGGGAAACCTGCCTGGAGAAGAGAGCATATGTTGTAACTTTAATAAACATTTCAAAGTGAGTGCATGTGCGTACAAGTAGAGAGCATGTGCAGGCAACAGTGCCATTTTGAGAAAACAGCCAGAGTGTTAATGTGTATGAGTGCAATACTCAGTCTTTTGATAATTTTGCTACTAAGCCTCAGTCTTGATGTTTGTGTATAATAACGCTGCTTGATCCAAACCCACAACTGTTAATTTGTTTTATACTGACTAGAAGAGCGACTAGGTGTCAGAACTGGGATAGAGTGTGCAACTTCAAGCCATGAGGTGCAGAGTTAACAGTGAAGGTACATTGAGCAGGTTGGGTGATACAGTGCTCAAACAATTTAATAAAAAAAAAGGCCAGAAATGAACTGCAGGTAACCAAAACTCACATAAATATCTTGTAAAGAAAACTATACGAACCATTTGCAAAGCACAAAATGCATTATTAATCAAACGAGTAGTGCAAAACGTATTAAATGGCACAAAACGCATTATTGATTAAACAAAATGTTTGAAACCATGATAGTTGATAGAATTATCAGAAATACTTGGGCGGGTGTTCAGAGTTGCTTCCGATTTGCTTAACGAGCACAGGAAAAGTATAACGAGCATGTTAAGAGGTCAAACGAGCGCAACAAATACAATAAAAGGGCAAAATAAGCATAAAGCAAGGCGACTGCATGCTTTTTTAGTAAGCCATGTTTTGACGTGAGCTACTATTTTGCATCAACCATAGGCTTTCAAAGTATACTGTTCGAAGTATCTGTGTGTGAAGTGTTTGCAGCGTGTGCTTTATTACAGTACAATTATTTCAAAGTGTTTACTGTGTGCAAAGTAGTTATTTTGCAAAGTGCAGTCAGAATGCAGTCATTTTGAAAAGTTTCTTGCGCTGTGTACATTTTATTCGCAAAGAGCAGTCATTTCAAATCGTCTCAACACTGTACAGGATTATTTCGCAAATTACAGCCGTTTCGAGAAGTTTCTTGTGTTGTGTACAGTTCATTTGCAGAGTGCAGAATTTTGAATTGTTTCTTACACTAAGGAGTGGTTTTAGAAAGTCTACTGGTTTCAAGTCTTCTTGTGCTACACAGACTTTTT
This sequence comes from Protopterus annectens, assembly GCF_019279795.1. Lineage (NCBI taxonomy): Eukaryota > Metazoa > Chordata > Ceratodontiformes > Protopteridae > Protopterus > Protopterus annectens. The sequence continues at coordinate 1,717,802,838 of NC_056729.1, read as the reverse complement.
TCTTTTTTTACAAAGTACCATTATTTTGAAGTCTGTTTTGCTATTGGGCATTATTAAAAGTTCTGGCATATGTGTGTGTTCATACATTATTCCAAGGATCTTTATTGATGTTTGATATGGCAGAGTCATTTCGCAGATGCAGTCCACTTGTTTGATCATAATATTGCAGAGAATTGGAGAGTATTTGAGCAGGAATATGATATTTTCATACAAGCAGCTTTTTCTGATAAAGTTGCACATATGAGGTCATTTATTTTGCTTAACTTAGTGGGGTCAGAAGCCATTGAGAGAGAGTGTTCAGTTGTGTATGCACCAGCAGTATATGCAGGAGAAGGAGAAAATTGAGATATATTGTACAAGCTGAATCAAGGGAGGATCCGGAGTGTTTGAAACGCAAATTTAGAGGAATGTGCAATCCCCAGACAAATGATACAGTGGAGAGGCGAATATTTTATACAAGAGAACAAAAGCCAGGAGTAACTTTTGCAACTTATATTACTGACTTGAGAAACAAAGCTAAAATGTGCAGGTCTGGTGATTTCAAAGATGAGCTGATAAAAAACAGGCTTGTGTATGGTGTTAATGCTGCAGTTAGAAAGCTTTGCTTTATAAAAACCAGGCTTGTGTATGGTGTTAATGCTGCAGTTAGAAAGCTTTGCTTTGCCACAGTGATTTTAACTTTGAGCAAAGCTATATAGATTTGTCAGATACATGAGCTTACACGAAGGTACACAAATACAATTGCAAGTGATAAGAGCATGGTTTCCAGCAGCTTCTAGATCAAACATAGCATGCAGCATGTCACTAATGGAAACCGGCCTAAGCACATGGTAACTGCAGCAGGATTTCCAGGGAGAACCCGTAACAGCCATTCTTGAGATGCCAGCTCCAGACAATTTCCAAGCCTTAATATTTCTTTTGTATGGTTAACTATTTGGGGAAGTTTATACTAGATTTTAGTGAAATTTCATCACCTTCGAGAGTGTACACTCAAAATTGTTGCTTGGTCATGGTTAGAACAACACCAGGGAGCATTTGATGACCTTAGAAAATTGCCAGTCCACCTAAGTTAAGATACTAAGATGTCCACAAAACAGTAATTCCTTCCTGTGATGCTTCAACATTCGGCCTTGGTGCAGTTTTTCTTCGAGGGCTGACAGCCTATGGATCTAGAACTCTTACCCAGACTGAGATGCAGTGTGCTCAAATGGAGAAGGAACTTACGGCAGTTGTGTTCGCATGTTCGAAGTTCCATGATTATATTTATGGCCAAGTTGCCCAGATTGAGACTGATCATCAGCCTCTAGTCACTATTTTAAAGAAGCCTATGCACACAGCTTCAGCAAGACTGCAAATAATGATACTCAGATTGCAAAAGTACAATTTCAAAATGGTTTATACAAAAGGCAGATTTATCTGGCTGATACCATATCCAGATCGCCCAGAAATACCACAGGAAAGCTTGATGCAGAAAATTTTGACTTTGATGTCATGGAAGTGCATAATTCTTCTACAGCAAGACTTGAGCTAAGAGATCATACAAAGACTGATCCAGTTTTGCAAAAGCTGAACCACTTCATTAATTTTAGATGGCCGTCAAAGCAATTTTGTGTACCAACAGAAGTGCAACCTTATTTTCTTTACAGAGATGGGATGTTAATGGAAGATGGTATAATTTTCAAAGTTCCTAAAGTTGTTGTTCCTCCTTCCTTACAACATGAGTAAATTCTGATTTTGCATTGTGACCACCCAGGTTCAGAAGCCACCTAAAGAAGGAAGAGAGGACTAGTATTTTGTCCTTCTCTGTCAAAAGACATTGATAAAGTGCTTTCATCTTGTTCAATATGCACTAGTACTAAACTGCATTGCAAAAAGAGCCACTTCAGCTAGACAAGTTTCCTGAACTACCTTGGTCGACATTAGCCACCGACATATTTGAGTGGAACACGGTCATCAGAAATAACTTTGTGGACTACCATGGACTAAGAAGTGACGTTTCAACTTACTAATAACAGTACTGGACATTAGATTAAGTAGCAAATCTATCTCAAACCAGTTCGAATAAGAGTCTACCAACACTAAGCAAGTCTGACTGCTGGTCTGCAACAAGCTTGATCTGAGGGGAGGAGGGAGACTGGGGCATCATGGGTAGGGGAGGAGCTTGGTCTTTGGATCTGATGCTGGAGTATGTGGCGGAGTCTGATCCGTGGTGGATCCAAGTCCCTCAAGTTGAAGACAAATGATGAGCAACAACTCCGATGGAACGTTATGGTAAGTACTTACTTTTGTGGCGTATTATATTTTGTTGTCATTGAGCGCATAGGATTTGATGCAGGACTTTAGCTTTAAGGCATTTACCTTATTCACATGGTTGTGTAGCCATGGGGGAATTGTATTAAAATAAGATGGGCTTCCCCCACATGTTTCAAAGGTGTTGCCCCCTGTTTAGAAAAATGTTTCATGCCTTTTGCATTTTTCCCCCTTGGAATTGCTTTGTCATTTATTGTGACAGTGGGTACAGAGAAAGTGGCTTCGGTGAAATAACCTGAATCGACATTTTGAAGAGAAGCAGATGAGTTAGGATCTCTTTATTGTACTCTTCTCCTCTAGTTATCCTGTGATGGGAATAGAGTTGTTGTGTTTCCAATAATCAAATAAACTTGCTGTTTTACTCTATTGGTGTATGGGAATACCATAACACATAATGGTAAAGGCTCTTGCAAGGTTAACTGCAGTTGAATGATTTGCAGGAATGTGTCCTCTCTTTTTTTTACAATACTGGTCATGTACTGCTGTTGAACGAGGAGACTTACCGAAATAGAAAGGGGCAATGGGAAGCAAGCTGGTGTAAATTTTGCAGTGCATTTGAGATGTACACTGAACTCTAATTGTATGACTGGCCTTCATTTAAGTTGCAATAAAACAAGCCTATCATTCTGTCCTGAATTGGCTAAAGCCAATAATGAAAAAATGGGTGGATGTTTTTGAGTACAGCTTTTTTTTTAATTTAGTGTTGATTTTGCACATTGCCTCTAATAATCCTGTATGAAATAGAGGTCATGTCACCCTAGACACACACAAATATGAATATGTTGACATGTCTAGGTTGCATGATATGTACTGCACCCCTCCCTATTGATGTGTAAGGTATTCCGTTGGCTTTCTTTCTGTTTCTTGCTGCTTCATTTTGAAGGGAGGATTCAGACCCATTCAGGTAATTGTAAATCCTGGTTCTGCATGGCATGGTTTCTTTACATCATCATTATCTAAAATCCTCTTGTTTTTTACTTGAAATGAAAGGCTTCCATCACCAGGACAATAAAGAACAAAAATATGCTTTAGATAAGTCATTGCTAGTCTTGAAGGTTTTGCAACCTTTTAAGTGCCTGCTTATGTTTCTTAACTTACATTTTATTAATTCAGGTGACACTTTGGACACCAATGCTTCTGCATTACATGAAATAGCTGCATAATGACTTTAAGCAGATGAGCTTTAGGTGGCTGTATAGAAAGTCAAAGTAGCATATCTAATCCCCAATTTATATATCTGTAAACTGAACAGAACACTCATCCTGAGACCTTGCCCAGGCTCAGCTTGGGTTTAAAGATAAAGTAGGGTTTTCAGTGTAATAATGGTGTACTCCCTTTAACGTTCTGAAAGTACAGTCCACACGCATGAGTTACAGCTGACGTCCATGGCAACCCTGTGATCTGCCACTGCTATCCACAGAGGTTACTAGGCAATGTGGAGATGGAAGTAGGTTGCCAGAAATAATCAGAATGTTCAGTTATCTATAGGTTCATAGGTTGGTACTAGGCTGTCAGCCCTAAGGCCTATACAAGCCTAGCAATAACAATGCCCTGGATATTTCTTCACACTATATACTTCCCTGGACCCCTGTCTAGTAGGGCGACTGACGTGATCCCTGGGGTGAATTTCCTACCTCCCATCCAATCGTCAAGGTTCCTTTTGAAGAGGGTCATGGAGGCACTCTGCTTGACATGTATGGGCAGTCTGTTCCAGAGTATGGAGAGTCTCTGGGTCAGGAACCTATCCCTCCAGCATGTTTTGTTCATTGTGATGACAAAGTTTAGATCCCTGGAGTGTATGGCTCTGAGGGATTGTGATTTCTTTAAGTGGAGCGTGTCCAACAGCTCAGGGTTTGACATGGCCTTGTATGTTGAGCAGAGATCGCTTCTGAGTAGACTATATGCCACAGAGTATAGCTGGAGTTTTTTTTAGACTGTCAGCAGAGGGCATCTCCTTTAGGCCTGTGATTCTTTTAGTGAGGTATTTCTGCGGCCTTTCCAGCTGTTGCAGATAACTTGTGAGGTGCATACCAAATGGGGCATTGTACTCTATAATGGGTCTAATGAGGGATGAGTACAGTGGGACAATGACCTCTTTTTTTTTCTGGATGAAAAGCCCTTAGTGATGGTGTGCTACATAGGATTTCCTGACTTGTGGTGATGTGGTTATTGAAGGTGAGACCACTGTCCACCTGTGTCCCTAAGTCTCTCATCACACTTTCTGTGTTTACTGTACTGCCACCTATGTGGTAATTCACGGGTACATGTTTTTTCTCAAAGGGGATAACTATACAATGTTCATAGTGTTACACTGCTGCAGTCATTACACTTGGGTTATCCTGCCGTCAGGCGGTTCCCCAGTCGGCCTGAGTTCCAAAGTCTTGGTCTGGTGTTGGTTGACGTCACCTCCTTCCTGACGTCAGTACGACAGGGGTATATAAGATGCAGCTGACGCCATTTTCTTCAGTCTTTCTTGCCGCGTGGTGCCCGAAGCGAAAGCAGTTCGCAAGTGCCAGTCAGCCATCTCCTGAGATCTTCATTCCGAATCCAGAACCAAAGTCTTCTACAAAGCTAAGTATCCCGTTGGGGAAACTTTTTCTTGCCTCAGACCGATGTCAGTAAACGTTAATAACTGTATTTCTTGCGGGAAGCAAATACCTCCTAAGGATTTCTACTCTTATTGTATCCCATGCTTAGGCCCAGACCACAACATCACTGGTTGTCAGTTTTGTGCTAGGTTTAACAAGCGCACTATTAAACTTCTGTTTGATTTTGCCCGGCATTATTTTGGTAGAAAATTCAATTATACCATGCCGTCGGAACTTCTGACCGGAATACATAAAAAGCGCAAAGACAAGGATAGGCATCCGAGGCCCAAAACTGACAAAGCCTCATCTAGGCCAGTCGCCGGTTCTCCGGTTTTCAGAGAGGTGCCTTCGCAGCCCCTGACGACTGCTTCTGTAGAACCACAGGCCACCTCTGACTCCCACGTGGAGATGGCTGGGCCTTCGGATGCACAAGTTATTAAGCCTACCTAAACTAACCCTTCAGAGGGGTCAGGAGTAGCTGAGCTACCTGCAGCTTCAGTGGGTGTTTTCAGACCTACTCAGTTAAGCATTAAACCCTCTGCTAAGTCTAAGCCTCCTTTAAAAACAAAGAAACAAATGCAGCATTCTCCAGGACAGGCCTCCATGCCTAAGAAACAAATGCTCAAAATGGCCGAAGACCTAATCACTCTGATCAGGGGGTCCCATTCCCCCTCCCGATAAAAGGCCTAGACAGGATGCAGACGGACTCATCCGACCAGGTGTCCATCTCTTCAGATTCATCCTCAGACTTAGGATATTCTTTACCCCCTTATGAGGACTCTGATGCTGAGGAGTCAGTTCCATCAGTCTCTCCGCCTGAGGACTACTCCTTTGGGGAAACCTTACATACCATGAGGGAGCATTTCCACTGGGAATGCCAGGATTACTCAGAATCCAAGAAAAGGCTCGGAGACTTCCTATTACCTCAACACAGACCCCTTGCTATTCCACCAGTGTTCGATATTGTGGATGATGTGTATACTGAATCCAGCTTAAATCCTGATTCCTTACCTCCAGCCCCAGTTAAACCTGACAGATACTACAGAGTCCCTGACTCACACAAATGTCTGTATAAAAGCCCTGTTGCTGACCCTGAAACTATTTCTCAGGGACCCAAAGGGGTTAAGGCCTCATCAGCCAAGAATCCAGTTCCCTCTGACAGAGACTCCAGAGCATTAGACAGATGGGGAAAGAAAGTATATATGTCTGCAACTTTAGCAATGAGAACCTCAAATTGCAAGTTTCACATGCTAAAATATCAGCAATTTTTACTGTTTCAGTTGAAACAAAAATTGCTTCCAGATTCAGATCCTCCTAATTTTAAAGAAATGCAGGATTTATTGCATGCAGCTGAACAAGTGGGGAAACATACTTTGCAATGTGGTTTTGATTCTTTAGAGGCCTCCTGTAGAGCAGCAGTTACAGGCTCTGTCATTAGAAGACATGCTTGGTTAAAAGAACGTACGTTACCAGATCATGTTAAAGCAAAATTATTGGATGTACCTTTGCAGCAGGATGTGTTATTTAGAGTTAAGGCAGAAGAGGTATTAAAGAAAATGGAGGATAAAGCAAAATCTATGCAAACGGTGAAGGATTTCTTACAGGTTCAGCCTCCTAGATTTAGCAGAAATTGGCCAACTAAGAGTTGGTCTTTTCCAGTTACAGACAGACCTCAAAGGGGCAGATACAGACGTCCAAGAGGTAGAGGTCAACCACAAGGTCCTTACAGGCCTCGACAATGGGTTGCATCAGGCCAGAAAGAAGGGGAAGACAGGCCCCAACCATATAAAAAGCAGCCCCAATGACTTCCCACTACAGCTGCCAAACAGCTCTCTCTTGGCAGCCAACTTGGGAGGAAAACTGGCACTTTTCTTTCACAATTGGCATATGATCACCGAAGACAAATGGGTTCTCAACATTGTATCTCAAGGTTATAGGTTCCACTTTCACACTCTGCCAAGGTTAAAAGGAATGACAAATCTGCCACCAAATCAATGGGCAGAGGCTCAAAAACAAATTACAGCACTCATGGATATGAGAGCTATTCAAAAGGTACCACCACAGGAGCAAGGACAAGGATTTTACTCAAGACTCTTTCTGGTTCCCAGAAAGGACAAAGCCTGGAGGCCCATTCTGGATCTTTCTTCTCTAAATACTTAACTGGATGTTCCGAAATTCAAAATGTTGACACTACAGCAGCTTCTTCCCATGCTGGGCAAGAAAGCTTGGCTCGTGACCTTGGACCTCAAGGAGGCATACCTGCATGTCCCTATCAGACAAAACTGCAGAAGATACCTCGGATTCATAGCTGGTTCAATGCTCTATCAATTTTCTGCACTGCCCTTTGGCTTATCTACTGCGCCCAGGGTGTTCACAAAGTGCCTGGCACCAGTAATTGCATTTTGCAGACAGAAAGGAATTCAGATTTACCCATACCTGGACGACTGCCTGATTCAAGCAGAGAGCAAGGACATTCTTCTAAAGCATCTGGCGTTTGTAAAAAAGTTATTACGTTGCCTGGGGTACACAGTAAACGAAAAGAAATCAAAACTAATGCCCTCACAAGAGATAATATTCCTGGGTGCCAGCTTGAACACAATGGCCCAGATAGCTTATCTCACGCCAGACAAGCAAGGACAACTGACTCAATACTTTCAATTGATGGCAACAAAAACCCAACTCCCTGCAAGAAAAAATCTTCAGGCCTTTGGTTACATGGCATCTTGCATACTACTAATTCCATATGCCAGACTGCATATGAGGAAACTACAATGGTACCTAAAGAATGTATGGTCTCAACACTGTCAAAGTTTGGAAACAGTTATACCAGTAATTCCTTGCCTTCAACAGGAGTTTCAGTGGTGGGCTCAAGCTTGTCACCTCAACAAGGGACAGCCTTTTACTCAACCCATAGCCAGGCAAACACTGACAACAGATGCATCGGATTACACCTGGGGAGCACACATGGCAGTTAAAAGTATTCAGGGCAAGTGGCCCGCAGAACAAAGGCATCTTCACATTAATCAAAAAGAGATGCTGGCTGTACAAAATGCCCTTATAGCTTTCAAGGACCTGCTGCATCCAGGGCAACTACTGCTAAAGATGGACAACACCACACTTATGTGGTAAATCAGCAAGGGAGCACTCACTCCTACCCCCTCTGCAGACAAGCCGTGACCTTGTGAAACACCGCTCTAAAGTATCAAGTTCATCTGCAAGCACAATTCCTGCCAGGAGAGCAAAACACACTGGCAGATGACTTAAGCAGAAACATCATGGATCCCCACGAATGGGAATTGAATCCACAAATATTCAGAATGATAATGCAGAAATGGTGGAGCTCGGACATAGATCTGTTTGCATCTCCAAAGAACTGCCAGCTACAGAAATTCTGCACAAGGAGTTACCATCCTCAAGCATGGAAAGTGGATGCCCTCTCATTCAGCTGGAAAAAACTACAAGTATACGCTTTCCCACCACTACCTCTCCTGCCAAAGGTACTCATAAAAGCCAGGCAAGAAGAGCCAAAGATGATCCTGATTGCACCAGGCTGGCCACGCCAGCACTGGTACCCAATCTTAAAGAAAGAAAAAAAAAAAAAACACTTGTCGTCAAGTTGTTAAACTGTCTCATAATGTAGATTACACTCTGCAACTCTGGAATGTATGAACCCTACTCTTGTATTTCACTTTGTAACATTTATTTTTTATTTTGCAACCTATAATGTATGGTATTTCACTTTGCAACCTTTATTTGCATTTTGTAACCTATATTGTATTATACTGTTAATGGAGCTTTTCTCCCCGGGCCTCCACTGAAAATGGGCACTTCTTGGCCCAGTGGACTTCCCCGGTAATCAAACTGAAAAGTAAATAAATAAAGAACTTAGCACAAGGAACACCCTGGATTTTGCCTCAAATCCCACATCTGATGACTCAGCGCAACAATCAGATACTACACAGCCAGCTAAAGACCTTAAACCTAGCTGTATGGAAGATTCTTTAGTCAAGCAAGCAATGTGCCTCTGCAAAGCTGTTATGGATGTCATTCTCGAGGCCAGAAGGCCTAGTATCAGGAAAGCCTATTCGGATAAATGGAAGAGATTCTGTGCCTGGAACCAAGCTCACAGCCTTGACCCTCTTGTCCCAAACATTCCTCCGATACTACAATATTTAACTGAGATGCTGGACAAAGGCCTCTCCTTCTCATCCATCAAGATCCACGCCTCTGCCATCTCTGCTCATTACAGCATGGATCCACCAATTTTCTCTAATCCTTTGCTAAGACAGTACCTCAGAGGGGCTAAAACCATAAGACCGCCCCGTAGAGCACCTACTCCAACTTGGGACCTCAACTTTGTTTTGGAAAAATTAACTTTACCTCCTTTTGAGCCAGCTAACACAGCAGAATTAAAATATATCTCTTGGAAACTGCTCTGCTCCTGGCAATAACATCAGCACGAAGAGTTTCAGAATTACAGGCACTAATGGCAGTGGAACCTTTCCTCATTTTCCACCAGGACAGGTGTGTTTAAGAACTAACTCTACATTTATGCCAAAGGTGGTATCCAGTATGGCTCTAAACCAAACTATTCACTTGCCAACCTTTTATCCAAAAACACATAATAAAGGGGAGAGATGACTGCATTCTTTGGACATTCACAGGCAGTTACGCTTTTACTTGGACAAAACCAAAGCTTTCAGAAAATCTGAGCAATTATTGGTAGCATATGCTGCAGGAGCACAGGGAAAAGCCATGTTCAAAACAGACTATTTCAAAATGGATAGGACATTGTATACGTTTCTGTTATACCCACCATGGGAAACCTGTACCTAGCAGCATTAGATCTCACTCCACCAGGGCAACAGCCACTTCAACTGCCTACCTCAGAGGAGTACCTACCAAGGATATTTTGGAAGCAGCAACTTGGAGTTTTGTACATACCTTCACCAAGCATTACCATCTGCCTCTATCCAGAGCTGGCTTCGCCACTGCAGTGCTGCAGGGCCTTATAGCCACCCCTAATGCCTTATAGAACCAGCCACCCTACCTCAGCTTTGGGATTCTACCCAAGTGTAATGACTGCAGCAGTGTAACACGAACATAGTACAGTTTTGTACCTGCCATAAATGTAGATGTTAGAGTGTATACACTACTGCAGTCCAGGTTACCCTCCCTCCTTCCCATCTTACTTGCAGGTACGTACCTTTGTCTTCTACCCTTTACTACCTATGGAGAGTATTTGCTGGTAGCTGAAAGTTGTTTGCTTTTCTTATGTATGTTTTATTAGTAATTTGAATTGCCTACCTATTTGAGGGCACCTGACATCTGGGGCAAGAAAAACTGAAGAAAATGGCGTCTGCTGCATCTTTTATACCCCTGTCGCACTGACGTCAGGGAGGAGGCGACAGCAACCGACGCCGGACCAAAACTTTGAAACTCAGGCCGACTGGGGGAACCACCTGACGGCAGGATAACCCAAGTGTAATGACTGCAGCAGTGTATATACTCTAACATCTACATTTATGGTAGGTACAAAACTGTACTTTTCTTGGCATTAAGCTTGAGCCCATGGCTCTGGCACCAAGCATCTGTTTCTGTAAGGCCCTTTTGTAGAATATCCACATCATTTGGGGATTCAATAATGGCTCCCAGTTTGCAGTCATCTGCAAACTTTTTTAGCCAGAGTCCCTTATTTTTGGCCTGTACTTCAGAGAAGTAGATGCCAAACAAGAGCGGTCCCAGGACTGAACCCTGAGGTGCTCCACTTTACACTTATTTGGAGTCCACTATTATTACAGTCTGGGTTCTGTCAGTAAGCCAGTTGGCAACCCATCGAGTGATGTAGGGATTTATGCCCAGCTTAGTAAGTTTATCTATGATTTCAGAGTGGGGGATGGTGTTGAAGGCTTTGGCGAGGTCTCGATAGCCTGTGTGGACTGCCTTATCCTCGTCCACAGCTCTGGAGACTGAGTCGAAGAAGTCTATCAGGTTCAGGAGACAAGATCGGCCCCTCACGAACCCAAACTGGGTGGGGTCCAATGTTTGAAGGTTGCCAATGTCTTTGTTTATAAGTTCCATGATAATGCGTTCCATGCCCTTGCAGATCAGGCTCATCTGTGTATAAAATGTGTCACTATCTAAATAGATTAAAAAAATGAAGTGCGTAAATGGATGGCCCAGTGGTGCAGCAGTTTGCATGGTCTTGCAGCAAGAAGTTCTCCAGTTTGGTTCTCTGCTGGGGTGCCTTCTCTGCGGAGTCTGCATGTCCTCCCTGCATTTGTGTGTGTTCCCTCCCACGTTACAAAGACATGTGTCTGGTGCGTTTCTTCCCAGGCCTCCACTGAAAATTGACTTGTTCTAAGTCAGACTTCCTTGGTAAACAAATGTCAAGTAAATATTGCAGAAATCTTCTGTTGGGAAGGGTAAAAAGAAGGGAAGGGTAAGTGAAGAAGGGTGTGAAAAAATAAACTGTTTGTTAGTAAGCCTTTTAGTCTAAAATGGTAGCAACACAGTTACTGAGCACAATTCAGATTATGCTATTGTTTGGAAAGCATTATAGGGCTGAGTGACAGTGCAAGACCAGACTTCGGTGTGTTTAGTGGGCTGCACGCAATTTTTAAGAAAGTAGTGCAGCCCCCCCCCAGCTCACACAACACAGCAGCATGGGCACCAATCTGCTGGATAATGAATCCTGACTGCACGACTGGTGTGTGAAGACGAATTGGTGCATGTGCTGGTGGTTAGGAGTAGAAGAGCAAATTGGTAAGCTGAAGGTTAGCTTCTCTATTTTTTCAGTGAGAGGTGCAGGAGGATATAGACCAAGGTATGGTAATAATGTCTAGACTAGTCTTTGTTTAATGGGTAAATACATTGAGCCAAAAGCAGGCTCTTTATAGCCTTGGTCTGGACCCCAAACATCAGGGTAAACTTGGTGTACATGTATGAATGGTTTAGAATAGCTAGTTAACTGGCATCATTTATGAGTTGGGAAGAAAATGAAACACTGGCTCATAGAAGAATATGCTGACGCCACAGACAATAGCTGGAGGTTGGAACTGAACCATGGGCTTTGATAATCAACCACAGTGCTGTCTCAGTAGCAGTGGTCTCAAGAGATTCACTAGCAAGTCTGCCTTTTACAGCTTTTGGAGGGTGGGTATTCACAGGAATTTGACAGCCGTTTGCAGAAGCATGCCATTATTTGTAAAGTTAGAAAGAACATCTACTACAGAAGATGGTTTTCACAAAAGTTACTCTTCCTGAAGGATCTGTGACTTTTGATATATTAGGAGGTGCATGGCTTGAGTAAAGATTGCCCCTACTTGAGTTTTGAAGGGCTTGTTCACTTACCTGGCTAACAAACCAAAGCTAATCAGCTATGATCTGGGCCACAAGAGCAAGGATAAATGCAACATGCATGTTTACAACCAGGACTGAAGATTTTGCATCCCCTCCATTTTAAAGGAATATATCTGTGTCAGCTTAATTATAGCATAAACAAGTGTCCTTGTTGCTCTGGCTTGCTGCCATGCATGTGTGCTCCTCAAGGCATGTTTTGCTGTGTAAACGATGCATGCCAGTTTGCCCATTTTTTTCGGCTTTTGAGCTGTCTCCGGTTTCCTCCCAGTTGGCACTGCTCATTTAATTTGCTCCTTTTAGAGACGGTAATGTATCTCAATTGCACCAGGTCAAGTGTTGTGTGGATAAGAGCAATTGAGGCATCTGGAAAAAAAAGAACTGAGATGGCAACAGAGGTGCCCCTCACCAAAAGCTGTGGATGTTGATGGGCTTACCCATGGTTGATGTGTAACTCTAAATGTGACAACCCTTGAGGGTTGTTAAACTACTCTGCCCATGGTATATTTTGAATAACAGTTTTCATTCTGAATAAAGGGGGGGGGTGTTGAACATCCCAACACTTGCCTTTGGCGTGTTTTTAGTCAATTGTGTTCTTTTTTAGAGAAGTAAAATTAGTGGATTGTTAAGACTAGGCAGAAATATTGCTTTGCTTTTATGAATTTAATTTATTCTTTGGGAGGAGTCTGCAGAGAATGTTGAGCCTTTTTCAGTGGTTATATTGTCTAGTTCAGGCTTACATATTAAATTTGTGGCATGTGTATGGGCTCCCTATGCTACCTGGTTAATATTAAAGCTTCAGGCTTCCATATTAGATTTGTGGCATGTGTATGGGCTTCCTATGTTACCTGGTTGATATTAAAGCTTCAGGCTTCCATATTAGATTTGTGGCATGTGTATGGGCTCCCTATGTTACCTAGTTGATATTAAAGCTTCAGGCTTCCATATTAGATTTGTGGCATGTGTATGGGCTCCCTATGTGACCTAGTTGATATTAAAGCTTCAGGCTTCCATATTAGATTTGTGGCATGTGTATGGCCTCCCTATGTTACCTAGTTGATATTAAGGCTTCAGGCTTCCATATTAGATTTGTGGCATGTGTATGGGCTCCCTATGTGACCTAGTTGATATTAAAGCTTCAGGCTTCCATATTAGATTTGTGGCATGTGTATGGCCTCCCTATGTTACCTAGTTGATATTAAAGCTTCAGGCTTCCATATTAGATTTGTGGCATGTGTATGGGCTCCATATGTTACCTAGTTGATATTAAAGCTTCAGGCTTCCATATTAGATTTGTGGCATGTGTATAGGCTCCCTATGTTACCTAGTTGATATTAAAGCTTCAGGCTTCCATGTTAGATTTGTGGCATGTGTATGGGCTCCCTATGTTACCTGGTTGATATTAAAGCTTCAGGCTTCCATATTAGATTTGTGGCATGTGTATGGGCTCCCTATGTGACCTAGTTGATATTAAAGCTTCAGCTAGAGGCAGAAAAAGTGCTTGTTGCAGGGTAGGTTGAAGATCTTTGTTCCCCCATGCACTATGTGTTGCATAAACACAGGGAAATTAAGACCAAATCTTTGAATTGCTGCTGGCACACAGATGTAAACTATGCTAGCAGTGATTACATGTATATAACAGCCGCTGTTGCATATTGGTGTATTCAGATCCAGATGTCTTGGGCTTAACCAGATACAGGGAAACGTGTGTATGTAATACATTCATATATACATAGATTGTGTGTGTGTATATGTATATATATATATGTGTGTGTATATAAAAATGTATGTGTGCATATGCATGTGTATATGTGTACAGTGTGTGTATATATGTGTGTATGTATATATATATATATATATATATATATATAATGTGTAAAACATGTTTTCTTGTTTTTGTGCTTTTTATTTCGAAGTTTCAAAACTTCAGTCACATGGTCTCAGCCATATAGTTTTCGAAGTTTTGTAACTTCGATAAACTGTAATAAATCCATGTGTATATGTATGTGCGTAATATATGTCTGTGTATGTGTGTGTGTGTATATATATATATATATATATATATATATATATATATATATATATAGTGTACATTCATATATTTCGGCAATGTGCATATATGTGCAAGTATGCATGGATGTAAATGGTGTATGTGTACGCATACATAGATGGTTGTGTACTTGCTCAGAGTTGATTGAGGGGAGGTGCTGTTTCCATTGATTATGCTGAATTTACAGTGAGGGAAAGGCACTTGGCTGCCTCTCTATTTCTGCTGTAATAGTTTGAATTGGAACAGCTGTTAAATGTAAAGTGAGTTAAATGTGCTGATGTGACTTTCTATACAGTTGATGTTACTGCATTTAAGTGTCACAAAGAAAGAACAGTTAAGACTGAGTAAAAAGCATGAAGGCATTCATCTCCATACATTTCAGGGGAGGGCATGTTTAATTTTGACCCACTTCATGTGCTCAGTAAGTAAATGATAAACTTTTTTTTCTCTTTCCCAGTTTTTCCAGAGGCCTCAGATACAGGCATCGCGCACTGCCATTCAGAACACTAACCCTTCTCTCCGTACTGGAACACCGACTCCAGCACCTGCAGTGTACCCGACTAATCCACCTATTATGATGGTTAATCCGCTGTCAATGCAGTACACAATGCCCCAGAGCCAGTACTGTATACCTCCGGTAAGTGCATCTTGACTTGCCATATGGAGTAATTGTAGATTGTAGCAATATTTCCTTGATTTAGATATGCTGTCCCTTCTTACTGCCATTTGAACACTTGAAGGCTTAGAGCTGCACTGCATGAGGTTGCTTTTCTTTTTCCTTTTTATTCACTAGTGAAACCCGGGCAGGTTACTGCTGTCCTTATTTCATATTTGGAATGACTCTTCCTAACTCTTTCTTCCACAAGTCAATCAGTAAAAACAAATGGTATACGTGTTGTAACTAAGAAGTCTGACTTTGAACCTAGAAACATGAAGCAGCAAAGATCATCCATTGTGCTGTGGAGGGATGGAGCACTGACTGCAACTAGGGTTGCCACCTTTTGTTTTGTCTAAAACCGGAGTAAAGCTACACCCCTCACATCACCAGTAAACCCACCCACCCCACCCCCTCTCACGCCCATATCCTGCCCATTTTGTGGTGTCGCAATTACATCATATGGCAGGGGATGCCCTCTTTTTTTTCCATTCCTGCTGCCTGTTTTTGGCTGATTTACTATGCTTTTCTGTTTAAAAAAAAAAAAAAACAAACAGAAAATCAACCGATTTAAAAACTCTGATGGTCTGTTTCCTTTTTTGAAACAGAATACTAGAGTTTGTACAGTGTTTTCCAGACTACCGGAGAATCAGTTTGATTTCCGGATAGTCCAGGAAAAAAAAAATTGAGTGATGGTCACCCTAACTACAACTTCAGTGACTTAGGGTTCAAGTAGCAACCACTACACTGAAGGGAGCTATGCAGGTAGAGGGAGGAGTGAAGGGGCGTGGCTTGCCCTCCCATGGAAGTGCAGTAAGAGATGCTACTAGGAAGTATGATTTCTGTGGTGCAAACTGGAAAAGCTATTCTATGCTTTGAGAGGAAGGGGTGGGACTGTTTTTAGGGAAATGAGGGGGACCCCCTCCAAAAAAAAAAAGCTTGTGCATGCCCCCACATACACACTAACTACTCCAAGTGCATGTGAAATATTGGGGTCGAAAACAAAAAAAAAACAAATCCTTGATGGCTGTCTGGAATGATGGTCCCTGCCAGTTGACCTCCACCCTAGTGATGGGGAACAAAATGTGAGGCATTTAACTGGAAGGAGGAATGATTGATGAGCAGCTGGGAGGAATGTGCAGCAGAAAAGAAAATGTCAGAGGCAAATCCTGTACTGAATCAGACTTCCTCTACAAACTTAGTGTAATACACTGCTTTTCTTTTTAATAAAAGCTAGGTAACTGGGTGGGTATTCATAAATTCATCCGTGGTATGACTGGCCTGGCCCTCCCTGAACAGAGAAGCAAGGCCTGTGGGGGTGTACGGGTAAAGGTGTAAATGGTCTTGTAGCTCCTTTGAACAAGTGTGACAGCTGTGTCCTCATGCTCTGCTGCCTCAGACTGGCTGCTAGTAACATTCCATTCTGTCTTGTGAAGCTCAGTACTCTGAGGTACCCATGGTTTCTGACTTCCACATCACTACTACAGTATAGCTATTTGATTATTTTTTTGTTTTTGGAAAACTGTTTCTTTTTAGGTTGCTGATTTTTTTTTTTTTTTTTTTTTTTTTCTTTAACTGTTAAGGGAGGGCCCTGCATCTCATGGTTACAATGGACTTAAGCGTTAATGTTTTTCTGTTACATACATATACATACAAATATTTCAAGCACGGGCATTAATGCCCTTCTAGCCTGCCAGTATACCAAAACACTTGTTCCCATAATAAGTGTCCCAGCTGTTCTTAAAAATATCTAAACTAGTACTTGGTTTAATGTAATTTGGTAGTCTGTTCCGTGCATCAGCTGCTCTTTGAGAACCAGTTAGTACACTTCATTCCTGTAGAGTATTTTACATAGTTTGATGCCTTTTTAAATCCAGTAGAGGAGTAAAAGCATTACTTTGGGGGGGGGGGGGTACTCCCAATTTCTATTGCCCTTGTGAAACAACATAAATTGTATTTGGACTTGCAGACTCTGCAATTATTATGGCTTGTGCACTTAATTATGCTTGCAGAGTTAGTGAGTTCCACTGCCTCCTTAACCTAGACTGTCTTCACTTTATTTTTAGCTGATTGTGTTTAATTTACTTTTTAGATTTTGAAAGGTATCCATGAGCAGCTGTGTGTGCCAGAAACCTTTCTTCCATCCATAGAAATAGAAGAATCAGTATGTTTTCCTGTTAGGGTTATCAGAAATGAGCTAGCCTTTTGTTTTACATGTAATGGTGTACAGAAAGTGGTTGGCTTGGAACTGCTGCCTAAAAGCATAAGTAGTCTTTCACTTTATAGAGGACTGCTAGATCTTAACTCGAGCCATCCTCCGCAACAGAAACATGTATTTTACTTATTTGGTCAGAATATTTATCCTGTTAGGAGACGCAAATTAAAATCTACTCTGGTGACAGATTATCAAATTCAAACATTAGAAAGTGAAATTGTTATTGAATGAGAAATTCTTTGTAGGTGACATTATGAATACTGGCTAAGAGGATCTTCTTTGTTTTTAAAATACATTTTTCCAATGATGAAATGGCCAAAATTCCTATTCCTGTTACCTGCCATCAGTCAGCAGTGATGTGCTTCATCTGGCTTATTTGTTATTTATTGAAAAAGACCTGCTGCAGAAGCTGCCATACAGGAAGTCATAGGGTTTTGTTAGTATGACCTTGAGCAGGTGAGGTGCGACTCATCACCACAGAGGGCCTCTCTGCCTTCCTTTTGCTAGTGCGGACACTGCTGTTAACCCATGGTGAAGTCCTCTGCAGTGGGTCTTGCTGAACTATAGACAAGTCCCGCAGTCTTGTTCACACTTGCTTCAGCTACCTCTCTTAAGAAGAATAATGACACCTTGTCACCCAGGCTACAACCTGTCTGTGCTGGCTCCATCAGACCCACAATATGCTAATTAAATCTGAGTCACTCTGGTTATAGTTGAAGTTTTATCCCTGTGCATTATTTAAAGTGGTAAACCGTAAAAGAGTTTTGACTGAAAGAACATGCAACTGAAGCAATTTTCATTGACAGCAGTGAAGTACAAAGTATAATGTAGAAATAAAATTTAAAAAAGACCACATTTGTGGTAGTTAATATTGCCCCATACCCACATAATTCTTATTTTAACGGTTCGGTCTTTCTAATGTGCAGTAAGAACTATGTGGGGTCTGAGCATTTACTTCAAATTGCATTGCTCCATGAAGAATACTAGATTAATCAGTGGGGCAAAAAGCAGGAAGACCTGCCATTTACAGTATTCTGGTGTTTAGGTTTCAGAGATGTTCCTTTTTGATTATATTTGCTACATTCAGCAAAACATTTTCAATAAATTTGTTTTGGCATTTCAATCAAATATTTTCAACCATTTCAGTCAGTGAAGCTGCTTAAAATTAGCTTTGCTCACTATGATATGTTGAGCTATTAACTTCACCATTTCCTTGTTTCATTGCACTTGCAGAAGAAGGTGCAACTTTAAAGTGGCCTTTCAATGATTACTTTTTATGTTTGTTCAAATGTTATTGTAAGAAAGCACTTTATTTTGTTATGCATCTGAGACTTCATATGGAAGTTGAATCCTGGTATACCCTTAATAAAAGTAGATTCAGATAACCAGCTAATGGTCATAGTCAGTGATTAAGTACTTTATTGTTGTCTTCCTGTCTTGTAAAAGGTAGTGACCGGCACAATTTCCAGAGTCTTCATCATCCCTAGCCAATGGACATCAGAGGGACGACATTCAGAAGTCTTTGGTATAAGAGGGTTGTCCAGCACCATCTTCAGTTCTTTTTAGCTGTACAATCCTATATGCTAATATGTTTATCACATGCTGTCAGTTCGTTGGCTGGGTCACTTTTCTTTAGAGTTTCTTACAACTGTTTTTTAGTTAAGTACCCTGTTTGAAAATTTTTTCTTCTGATTTAATGTTCAAAATAAGTTAACTGCTTAAGGTTTGGGAAACAAATCCCACAATAGACTTTTATTTCTTTTGTTTGGGTTTGGGGCTTCAGCATGACATTTCTAGTTGTCAGGATTATGCTAGGTTTCGAGCAAACACCTGTAACATAGAGCTGGAGTCCTTGGACCCAGTTACTTATGCTGCTGCCTTTGCTTTGATCACTACTTCACAAAAGAAATGCGAAGACAAATAGTGTAAGGAAAAGGATTCACTGGATGACTGTGATCATTTTGCTTCTGCATTTGTCGACTAAGCTGCTTCTGCAGTCCCCAGGTCTGACGACCAGGGCTGAGTCCTCTGGCGTGACCTCTCTAGAGGATGCCATGGCAGCAGGCCGGTTGATTTTGCTTTCTTTATCTAGGACTGGTCTGAAATCGCTCTGCAAGCCTCAGCTGTGGACATATGGGGGTGCTGGTTATTGAGGGAGATGGTTAATCTCCCACAGTTGTTTTGCAGGAACACACCAGTTATTCAGGCCGAGGTCGCCTTACTGCTTACAGATTTCCTTTCTAAATGGATGTCTAAAGCAGAAAAGCTCAGTCAGCTTATATCAGCCTTACATCGCAGTCATCAGCCACTCCAACCTAGGTCAAAACTCAGGACCTCCTTAAAACTGCCATATGAAATCTAGGGTGACCTACTAGGCACAACAGACTGCTCTTGAAGCTTCTCCCAGTAAAAGGAGAGATGTTTCCTTTTAGGAGTAATCTGATTCTATGGGATCAGAGAATGAGGATGAATTGTAGGTGATAATGGAAAACGGACTACACCACTGTTTTATTGTAGGTGATAATGGAAAACGGACTGCACCACTGTTTTATTGTAGGTGATAATGGAAAACGGACTACACCACTGTTTTATTGTAGGTGATAATGGAAAACGGACTACACCACTGTTTTTATTGTAGGTGATAATGGAAAACGGACTACACCACTGTTTTTATTGTAGGTGATAATGGAAAACGGACTACACCACTGTTTTTATTGTAGGTGATAATGGAAAACGGACTACACCACTGTTTTATTGTAGGTGATAATGGAAAACGGACTACACCACTGTTTTATTGTAGGTGATAATGGAAAACGGACTACACCACTGTTTTATTGTAGGTGATAATGGAAAACGGACTACACCACTGTTTTTGCTTTGCTCTCAGTGTGTTACTGCAGTTGTGTAACATGATGAAGCTGCTGTGTGTCATGTCAGCTACAGCATTCAACTAAATGGAGCAAAACTAAAAATAATGGATAGGAAACCCATTATTGTTACTCGTACCTCTCAAGTGACCTCATTATGAGGAGTGTTTCTCATTTTGAGTCTTAAGTCCATGATCCTTGTTTCACATTTGAAGGGCAGGTTACATATTTATTGTTAAGAATTTTTCTAATTAACATCATAGGCTGCCAAGAAGTGTTCTCAGCAATAATGAAAAGCTTTTAACTTTTATCATATAACAGTTTCAGATAATAACCGATAACACTTGAATTTGTGTAATCACGTCACTAGGTATTCTGGTTTCCACTTGCATGTGGTCCAGTGTTCTCCATTATCACCCGAGTTATCTTAATCTGAACACCTTCCCCCCTCAGTCCTACCCTGACATCCTGTCTTCTGCTTCTTCCCAGAAGATTCTCCCTTTGGGAGGCTACCTTGCATTAAGGTAAAGGAAACTTTTTTTTTTTCATGCCCAAACCCGTTGCAGGCAGATTTTAATTCTCCCATCTCCCGGACCACTGGCTGTTCCTCCGATCCATATGGTACTTGATTATTTCAAGGCCTTCTCTCTGAACCCAGCCACCTGCCCCAAGGAAACCATATTGCTCCTGTAGAGTGCTTGACAAAGGAGATCTATGTTTGGCATGCAAGTTATTGTCTGACCCCAACCTGATTTTATTTTTTTTCTTTGATCAGGTTAGTCCCATTAGACTAGTAGCCTGTCTTCAGAGGAGACCAGATGTATTTTATACTGCTACTGATGGACCTCTTGCATATCCGCAAAACAAACCCCTGAATTGCCCATTCTAAAGGCTTAAACCTTACTGTGATACAAGTAAGACTTGCTGGAGGAACAGGTATGTATCCAAGAGACAACTACTACTATGCAACAGGCTCCCCATCCATGTGAAACAGAGTTCCACCGTAATCCAATTCAAGTACAACATGGACAGTTGGATGAGTAACTGAAAATTCATCCTTGGTTTCAGACCTGTGTGTAATAGGTACAGGCAGCCTGTAAATGGTTCATCTCCCAGGCCCCCTGCTTGTAAATGTTGATTTCCCAAGCTTACAGTTAGTTATCTAGGGTACCAGAACTTGTCTGAGATTTGGGATGCATGGCTAGGCTTAAAAAGGCTGTAGTGCTCTTTAGCGTAGTACACACCTATGAAGCTAAATATTCCAAAATTCAAAATGCTTATCCTTCAAAAACTGCTATCCATGATCTTTCCAGGAGCCTGTGTGATTACAGTAGATCTAAGACGGCTGTCTTTGTGCTGCTTTTGCAAAGTAGCACAGGAGATTTCTTAAGTTTGTAACAGCAGGTTCTGTGTTTTACCATGTGGTTTATCCACTGCACCCAAAGTTTTCACCAAATGCCTGACAGTAATTCTAGACCATTGCAAAATTCCCTTGATTGCCAGGCAGAATGATCTTTCTTTACCAGTACGTGATATTCACATTGCTTCTCATAAGTCTTCCACTAAAATTACTTATCTCTGCAAGTGGAAAAGATTTACCTGTTGGCTGAAAGATAAACAAGTAAACCCCTTTTCAGCACCAGTGTCGATAATACTGGACTATCTGGCCAGCCTGTTTCAATCGGGTCTGTCGGCCTGTACCATTAGAGTTCATTCAGCTGCAATTTCTAATTTTCATGAGGGTGTCCAAGATTCCTCTGTTATGTCCCATTGTGCAAGACCTTCATAAAAGGTGTGAATCATCTGAAGCCACCTTTTAGAGAACCTATTCAACCATGGGGATTTATCATTAGTTCTACAAGCTCTGACAATGTCACCTTTCGAACCAGCCTCTTCTTGCGACCTCAAGTATTTGTCATGGAAAACCTTGTTTTTGGTCACTATTACTTGCGTATTTCTGAACTTCAAGCTTTAAGTATCAAGAGCCCATACCTGATTTTTCATAGAGATAGTGTCTCTGAGAACTAATCCGTCATTTCTGCCTAAAGTGATCTCTGAAATGTCCATTAATCAAGCCATTGAATTTCCAGTTTTCTTTCCCAATCATTCAAACAGAGGAGAGTATTGCCTACATACCCTAGCTATACACAGGCAAATCCGTGTTTACTTAAACAGTACTAAACCCTTTCGTAAATCTGATCAGTTACTTTTGGCCTTTTCTGGACCTAGATTAGGATCTGCTGTTGCTAAGGTCACATTAGCTAGATTGTTGAAGGACTGTGTGACCTTTATTTATACACAACGTAATATCTCTTTGCCTACTACCATGAAAGCGCATTCAACAAGGTCGGTGGCAACTTCTGCTGCCTTCCATGCCAGAGCTTCTTTACATGACATCTGTGCAGCTACAACTTGGGCTACGCCTCATACCTTCATCAGTCATTACAAATTGGATTTTGCCTCCATGGGAAGAGCATCTTTCGGTTCAATGGTGCTCAGGAATGTCCTTCCATGAGAGCCTCCCAGGAATGGAGGTCGCTGGGGACTCTGTCCCATGCGTAAGGAATGAACGAGGATTAACAATATGAGATAAAGAAGTTGTCTTACCATAACGTTCCATCTATATTGTTGATCCTAGTTCAGTCATTACGACCCTCCCTCCTTCCCCTTTCTGTGGTTTCTAGTGGATTTCCCCATCCGATTCTCTTAGGTTATTTGACCAGAGGTAGCCTCTCCCTTCTTTGACTTGCAAACTCAATGTGAGGTAACCGGGAGAAGGGGGATTGTGGGTAAGAGTTTAGCTTGAGAGTTTGAAGCTGATGCGAGCTTGGAAAATGGCCGTCTCTGTTCCGAGCTCAGAATCAATACCCATGTGTAATGGCTGAACGAGGATCAACAATACAGATGGAACATTATGGTAATACACAACGTCGTTTTCTATATCTACAAACAAAAGATTTCAGAAAGGATGATCAGTTTGTTTCCTTTGCTAAACCAAACTGCGAAAGTCTGTTTCTAAAGTAACTTTGTCAAGATGGCTTTCTGATTTGTTCCTTTAGTGTATCATGAAAAGAGCTCATCTCTACCTGAAAAAAAACAAAGGCACGTTTAACCAGAGCAGTGTCTACTTCCACAGCATTTTAACAGAGGATTATCTGCTGATATTTGTGCAGTGTCCACTTGTCACACCGTGCATACCTTTGTCTCATAAGTTGGACACCTCTAGATCGGGCTCCTCTTTTGGCTGCTCCATCATCCTTAGGACTGTCCTTCCTTGATTACAGCCAGATTAACAGCTTTATTCCATCCTGCGTGTTTGAACAGATGAAAATGGACAACATTGGATACAAAAGTTATGTACTTAAACTCTGTATCCAGGTTGTCTGATTTTCATCAGCTTCAAACTCCAGTCCTTCCTTCCCCCTTCCAAATTCTCATCTATGGCTTCAAGATAATTGATTATGCTCCCTATCTGAGCACAGTGACACCACACTGTTATTATTGACGTTAACATCTAACATCACCAAGGTTATAACTATTATCCTGGTATAGGTTTTCCTAGGTAGCTTTCTTATTTTCAAACTAAGGGCTTTATGATGCAGCCTAGGGAATTATGGGTGGGGAGGAGTCTGGTTCCAAGATATGTCTGTATCAGTGCGAAGGTCTGATCTCATTGGATGCAACAACCTATAGGTTGGAAGCAGACAAAAATCAGACAACATGAATCATATCTATGTTATGTTAAGTACATAACTTTAGTTTATATCTGCGACTGGAAGGTTTTATTCCACCCCCCCTTGGCCTCTCTCCCCACTCTTAAACAGGTTTCCAGTGGCAGAAGAGTTAACGTTATTTTCCAGCAGCAGGTCCACCAGCTTAGATGAAGTCCTGAAAATAGAGATTCTTTATGTTAAAAAAAAAATAAAAATCTAAGACCTATTGTAGATCCAAGTAGTCTAAATTAATTCATAATCGGATAGCATTCCAGATGGTTTTGCTGCATAATACTCCTTTGCTTGGCTAGGAGACTGCACTCTGTGAACCTCAATCCTCCTTGAGTGCTTTGATGTGTGAAAGTGTCTGTCATATTAATATTCACTGCAGTGGTTAGCCTGACTTTCCCGAAAACTTGTTTTGGTGCTCTCCCTTTGCCATATAAAACTTTAGTAGAAGTGTCAGATGACGACATTTTCAAATCCAATCATTAGCGGACCGGAGTTCTCCTGTGGCGACCCCTAACCGGGAAAAGCCGAAAAACACAAACAAACTGTGCAATTTAGTATGGTTGCATGACTTCAGTGTTGTCTGTCTACTAGTTGGTATGCTTTCAGAGAAAGATCTGTAATCCCAGAGGGGAATGTTCTTATCTTTCTTTAGTCTTTGTAATTGTTTTGCATGCCTAACTAGTGTTACTGATTCTGAATCTTGTGTACAGTTTTGGTGACTGTGGGAAGTAAATTCCCTTGCTTTTCCACAGACATTGGCCAAGGCCTCTGGGACCAAGTCCAAAAAAAAATGCAAGCATCCTGACTAATGGCATGGGGGAAGCAGAGGACAATCATTCAGATGACATTACTTTTCCCTTTTGCAGCCGCTGCCTTTGGAGTTGACTTTTTGTTGAGGTCTCTGGTTTTTCAGCTGCCTGGTGCAGAGGTCTTGCCTAGGCACTAATAATGAATGGGTAGCACTGTTGTTTTCAGAGGGTGAGGGTGGAGCAGTAAATTCCAAACCATTGCATGCCAGTTTTTTAGGCTAGGTTGAGAGAGGATCTTTCACTCCATCCACCTCTAAGGCTTCCTCCCAGCAACTTTTCTAGCTGGTCTTGGACTCTTTCCCAAAGTCAAAGCAGCCAGCATTGGAATTCACTGAAGTGCCGGCACCCAGTTGAAGAAAATAAGGTGGAACCACCATTGGAGGATTAAAATATTCCAGACTAGAGTTTTTTTTTTTTACCTGCCTGTGATTCTGACAGTGGAAGGGGACCTTATCCTTTTTTTTACTTGATTTTGAATTTGGGGATGCCCTTCATAAAGTGGAGTTTCAGAGTGGGTTTGAGTAGTTGGGGGGGCAGCTCTTATACGAGTACTGAGGGGGGCAGCTCTTATACGAATAGTACATGGTAAGGGGGTGCAAGCCCCGATGTCTATTGTACTCAGAGGTGGGGGGTAGTAGCGCCAGCTCCAATACAGCTTTCACAGGCCTGCCTGAGCTTAGGATGTTGCATCTTCTAGTAAATTCATGATTGGAAAGACATTTTTAATGCATCTTTGAGCCAAATTCCTTCCGTCTGCTTCCAGGAAGCTTAACTACTTTTATAACGGTCTGTAATTCCCATAATTTTTTTAAAGAACTTTTTAGCTGTTCTAATGATGGTGTTGCCAGATTCTACCAAGGGATCCTCTATAGCTCAATCCAGTGCACAATACTTGGAGTTTGTGGGGTTACACGTATGCTGTGCCTTAAAGTGCCAGACTGGCATGTTTACTTTCTAACAAACCTTAATGGAAAAGATGAGACGCAAAGCAGGAGATGCGTGAACTGTGTTTGTCGCCCCAGATTGTAAAGCAGTCCAGGAAATGTGCATATGATGCTGTAGATGTAATTTGTAGGGCTGCAGCTACAGGGCCAATTGTTTGGCATAATTCCAGCTTGAGGATGTAACTCCTGCCAGACTGTGTGAAGGCAGAGCTCCTCGGTGCTCCTTTAGATAGCTGACCTTTGCAGAAGTCATTTTCAAAACATGGTGGAACAGCAAGACTAAGCAGCCAGTCAAACACTATTTTTACTTCTAGCCACAGTACTTCAGCAGAAACTACTCCACTGTACCATGTATTTGCCTTTTATCTCCCCAGGCAGGGCAAATATTAGAAAGACATGCTTCTAGAGCATTTCTCCCTGGGCTGCTGCTGAAAATTGGATGTTCTTCATCTCACATTGCTGCAGTCATAACCTGTGGGTAGTCCGCTGTCCTCGGTCGGCCCGAATACCAAAGTATTAGGCTGGCGTCGGTCATGGGCGCTCAGCTCTGACGTCAGAGCGCCATGGTATTAAAGCGCATGACCGACGTCATATCCTCAGTCTTTTTTGCCGCATGGTCAGAAGCAGCGTTTGCAAGTGCCGTTCGGCGTTCTGAAATTTTCGTATTCTGAGTTTCAGACCGAAACCAAGTTGGGCTAAGTACCCCGTTGGGGAATATTTTTGTTTTTTCTTGCCTCAGTTAATTCCGGATGTCAGAAAAAGTGAATAATTGTATTTCTTGTGGGAAACAGATACCGCATAGGGATTACCACTCTCTCTGTATTCCTTGTTTGGGGCCTGAGCACGACGTAGTCGGGTGTCGCTTCTGTGCTAGATTTAATAAGCGCACCATTAAACGTAGGTTAGATTGCGCTAGGCTTGTCTCCGTAAGCGGTGTAATTACAATATGCCGCCGGATCCTCCGACGC
Organism: Protopterus annectens; assembly: GCF_019279795.1. NCBI lineage: Eukaryota > Metazoa > Chordata > Ceratodontiformes > Protopteridae > Protopterus > Protopterus annectens. Next base: position 1,717,776,348 of record NC_056729.1, on the reverse strand, counting down.
CCGCTACCGCTAAGAAGCGCAAGGAAAAGTCGTTAAGGTCCAAGCAGGATGAGTCGTCCGTTCCGGACGCCGGTTCTTTAGAAACTACGGTGGAATCTGTAGATCCAGCCGAGGTTTCAGTTGAGTCTCAGGGGGAGCCGTTAATTTTGCAAGATGTGGCCTCTCAGGAGTCAGGTCAGGCTGAGGGGGCCTCTCAGGTTGCTGTACTCCCCTCTTTGCCTAAGGTGGTTAGGCCTTCTCCTTCTGTCTCTAAGGTACCTTCCAAGGTCAGGCCTGGATGTCCTTCATGGATGCATCTGCAGTCATAACAACTGGGTTGTCCTGTCGTCAGGCAGCCCTGCAGTCGGCCGGATTCCAAAGTCCGGGTCCGGCTTCGGCTGATGTCGCACTTCACCCGACGTCATCTCTGCTGGCCTCCGGGTATAAAGGCATCAGCTGACGCCATTTTCTTCAGTCTTTCTTGCCGCGTGGCGCCCGAAGCAGAAGCTGTTCGCAAGTGCCGGTCGGTCGGATCCAGAGATTTCTACTACCGAATACTACTTCGAAGACTTCTAAAAGCTAAGTACCCCGTTGGGGACTCTTTCTTGCCTCAGCCGATGTCAGAAAAAGTCAATAACTGTTTAACTTGTGGGAAACAAATACCTCATAAAGATTTCCACTCTTACTGTTTGCCTTGTTTAGGCCCAGACCACGACGTAGCAGCCTGTTCGACCTGTGCTTCCTTCAACCGACGAACGCTTAGGCGTCGGTCGGAGTTTGCTGAACAGTTTTTCGGTTCAGAATTTGCGTACATTATGCCGTCGGATCCTCCGACTACCCAAATTGTTAAGAAACGCAAAGAAAAAGACCGACACTCGCGGTCCACAGTTTCGGCCGAAACCATGGCGAAGCAAACCGCGAGTGTCTCGGTTTCGCCCGAAACCGAGAAAACTGATCAAAGCACAGCTGAATCTTTGACTACTTCTGAGGTTCCTGCTACCTTACTTGAATCGGCCTCTGAAATTTTACCTACTACAGTGGCTTCCAGTGAATTATCAGACACCATCCCTTTGGATGTCTCTACCCCAGCACGTGGTGCTGCTAGGCCTCCTGCAGCCATGTCCATTAAGGCCTTTGCCACGGCTAAAGCAGCCAAGTCTACTAAATCAGTGCCTGTTAAACCCCCCTCAACCAGGCCTACTTCTAGTTCACAAATGCTTACTCTGGCAGAAGATTTAATATCCTTAATCAGGGGATCTCAATCTCACCCAGACAGGGCCTCTCGGCCCCCAGAGAAGAGACCTAGGGCAGAGCCCCCCGAGCCTGTGTCCTCTGATGATTCTGCGGATGACTCAGATATTACAGACCAGCCAGAGGCTCCTTTCTCCAGTTATGAAGACTCAGATGCTGAAGAATCCATTCCAGCTGCTTCTCCACCAGAAGAATTCTCCTTTGGGGAAACCTTACATGCCATGCGAGAACAATTCCAATGGCAGCAACAGGATTTCTCTGATTCCAGAAAAAGACTTAGGACTTTTCTGCACCTTCCACAACACAGGCCCTTAGCTATACCTCCTGTCCTCTCTGTTGTGGACGATGCCTTTAATGATGTCTGCTCTGCACCAGATTCCTTACCTCCAGCCCCTGCCAGACCAGACAGATTTTACAGGGTACCAGACACGCATCATCACCTTTACAAGGCCCTACTTGCAGACCCCGAAACTATATTCCAAGGGCCTAAGGCAGTAGCCTCGACCACAGCAAAAAACTCTATTCCTTCTGAAAGGGAAGCCAGGTCTTTAGACAGATGGGGCAAAAAAGTTTATACCTCAGCTACTCTCTCAGCTAGAGCTTTAAACTGTCAGTTTCACATGATACAATACCAAGAGTTTATGCTGGATCAGTTAACTAAAAAACTATCCTCTGATGACTCTATAGATAAGAAATATGTATTAGAAATGGTAAATAACATACAACAGGTTAGTAACCATTCCTTAAAATGTGGCTATGATGCACTGGAGGCTTCATTTAGATCAGCCATGACTGGCACAGTGATAAGAAGACATGCATGGCTGAAGGAACAAGTCTTACCGGATCATGTTAAAGCTAAGTTATTAGATGCTCCTATGGATAAGACCAGTTTGTTTGGTACACCTGCCCAGCAGGTAATGAAGAAAATGGAAGAAAAGGCAAAATCTGTTCAAACGGTTAAAGATTTCTTGCAGGTTCAGCCCCCAAGGTTTAGCAGAAACTGGCCTGCCAAAAATTGGTCCTTTCCTGATTCCACAAGATCCCAAAGGGGCAGGAATAGACGTTCCAGAGGCAGAAACCAATCCAGAGGAGGTGCCTACAGAGGACGACAGTGGCAAGGTAATAACAGAGGCACAGACTCAGCCACTACCACTACAACAGCACAATCACAGTGACTTAACTCTACATCCGCCTACCAGGGAACAAATAGCAGCTCCATTAGGCGGAAAATTAACCTTATTTTCGAAAAACTGGCACTACATCACAAAAGACAAGTGGATTTTGCAAACCATAGACCAAGGTTACAGGTTCCACTTTCACACTTTACCAGTCAAAAGAGGAATGCCAAACCTGCCTCCAAATCAAAAAACAGAAGCTCTACAGCAGATAATGCAATTAGCAAAGATGAGAGCTGTGGAGAGAGTGCCAATAACAGAACAAGGCAAAGGATTTTACTCCAGACTATTCCTAGTTCCAAGAAAGGAAAAAAGTTGGAGACCTATTCTCGACCTGTCCACATTAAATACATACATCATTGTCCCAAAATTCAAAATGCTGACCCTACAGCAACTTCTTCCCATGCTGGGCAAGGAGTGTTGGCTGGTAACTCTAGATCTCAAGGAGGCATACCTGCACGTCCCCATTCGACCAATTTGCAGAAGATACCTCAGATTTCTTGCAGGATCAGAGCATTATCAATTCTCAGCATTGCCCTTTGGCTTATCTACTGCGCCCAGAGTATTCACAAAATGCCTGGCATCAGTAATCGCCCACTGCAGACTACAGGAATCCAAATTTATCCATACCTGGACGACTGCCTGCTACAAGGGGACAACAAAAGCAAGCTGACAACAGATTTACAAAGGGTCATTTACTTGCTACAAGCACTGGGATACACAGTCAATTTACAAAAGTCAAGGCTGATACCATCCCAAACAAGGACATTCCTGGCTGAATTGGACACTGTAAAACAAATGGCATTCCTAACCGCAGAAAAACAAAAAGAACTCCCTCTTTACTTCTTGGCTCTAACAAAACAGAACAAGTTAACAGCAAGAAAAGTCCTGCAGGCCTTGAGCTACATGGCATCATGCATAATCTTGGTTCCACATGCCAGACTACATATGAGAAAACTACAGTGGTACCTAAGGAATTTATGGTCCCAACACAGGCACAGCCTAGAAGCAGAAATTCCACTAATCCCATGCCTAAAACAGGAGTTCCTATGGTGGGCACAAGCATGCCAGTCAAACCCGGGCCTACCCTTTCACAGCTATCAAGCAAGCCAAACCATCACAACAGACGCCTCAGACCTTGGATGGGGGGCTCACATGCTGGACAAATGCATTACAAGGATTGTGGACGAGGATCAACTCCACCTGCACATCAACCTAAAAGAAATGCTGGCAGTAAAACTGGCAATCCAAAATTTCAGACCATTTCTAAAAGAGGGCCATTTGATGATAAGGACAGACAACACCACAGTCATGTGGTACATCAACAAGCAGGGAGGCACTCATTCATACCCCCTATGCAGAATGACTTTGGAGCTTTGGAACCTGGCACTCAGCTACAACATCCAGTTACAGGCAATATTTGTACCGGGAAAGGACAATACTCTAGCAGACATATTGAGCAGAACCACATCGGATGCCCACGAATGGATGCTACACCCGGACATCTTCAAGACCATCTCAAAGAAATGGGGAAGACCACAGATAGATCTATTCGCTTCCCCTCAATCACCAACTCAAAAAATTCTGCACAAGGACATTCCACCCACTTGCATGGAAAGTGGATTCGCTCTCCTTCAGCTGGAAAGGTCTAACAGCATATGCATTTCCACCTCTTCCCTTGATACACAAGGTATTACTAAAAATCAAGGAGGAACGTCCAGGGATAACCCTGATAGCTCCAAACTGGCCAAGACAACACTGGTACCCATTACTGAGGAGCATGTCTCTGGACAACATGTGGCCAATACCCCTGATGCCTTTGATGTTAACTCAGAACAACTACAGCATCATACATCCAAACCTAAAAACGTTGCAACTGACTGCATGGAACATCACATAGCAGCAACTAACCCAGAACTTTCCCAAAGGGTTAAAGACATTATCCTTGAAGCCCGCAGACCTTCAACAATAAGGAACTATGCAGGAAAATGGAAAAGGTTTGTCATTTGGAGCACTGAAAGTGGAAAAGATGTGTCAATTATAGATATGGCTAACATTCTGGAGTATCTGGCAGAGCTTCTACATACAGGCCTGTCCTATTCCTCCATCAAGATACATGCATCAGCTATTTCAGCAGAATACAGCTTTGATCCACCTGTCTTTTCACACCCTTTACTCAGGCAGTTCCTCAGAGGAATCAAGAATGTAAAACCTCCAAGGAAACCACCATTGCCAGCTTGGGATTTGAACTTTGTGCTAGAAAAATTGACACTCGCACCTTTTGAACCAGCAGCTACAGCGGACCTACAGCATCTATCGTGGAAAACTGCTTTCCTACTGGCAATAACCTCAGCAAGGAGGGTCTCTGAACTTCAGGCCCTAATGGCGGTACAGCCCTTCCTAATCTTCCACCAAGATAGTGTCCATGAGGACTAATCCTACGTTTATGCCTAAGGTGATATCCAGAGTGTCTTTAAACCAGGCAATCCACCTACCTACCTTCTTTCCCAACCCACAAAACAGAGGGGAAAGAATGCTGCATTCCTTGGATGTCCATAGACAGTTACGCTACTACCTGGACAGAACAAAAAGTAGCAGAAAAACTGACCAGCTTTTTGTAGCCTATGCAACAGGAAGGGAAGGAAAAGCAATTTCCAAACAGACAATTTCCAAATGGATAGGAAATTGCATACGGTTCTGTTACTCCTTCCATGGAAAACCAATTCCACAGAACATAAGGCCTCATTCTACAAGGGCAACAGCCACTACCACAGCCTTCCTACGAGGTGGGGCAACCAAGGACATTATTGAGGCGGCTACTTGGACCTCCGTGCATACATTTGCCAAGCATTATAACTTACCATTGTACTCCAGATCCCGAGCAGGGTTTGCCACTGCTGTACTGCAAGGGATCCTAACCACACCATAATCTAAATTTTTCCTCCTCCCTTGGTTGGCTATGGTATTCTACCCAGTTGTTATGACTGCAGATGCATCCATGAAGGACATAGTACAGTTTTGTACCTACCATAAATGTAGATGTCCGAACAGGATAGCATCTGCAGTCAGGATTACCCTCCCTCCTTCCCCTCTGTGGTACTCCTAGGGTATTTACCCTCCTAATAGCTAGCTAGTGGGGGGAGTCTTTTATGGTGTATTTGTTTGTATATATGTACATATATGCTTATTTTCTGAGTTTGCCTTCTATCCTTTTGGAAACATTGGCATTTATCCAAAAATTAGCCTTCCAGGAAGGGCAACTGGCATCTGGGGCAAGAAACACTGAAGAAAATGGCGTCGGCTGATGCCTTTATACCCGGAGGCCAGCAGAGATGACGTCGGGTGAAGTGCGACATCAGCCGAAGCCGGACCCGGACTGCAGGGCTGCCTGACGACAGGACAACCCAGTTGTTATGACTGCAGATGCTATCCAGTTCGGACATCTACATTTATGGTAGGTACAAAACTGTACTTTTGCCTTCCTCAGGTGTCAGTCCTAGTTCTGCAGGTTCTGTGCCTAAAAAACACATGCTTAAAATGGCAGAAGATTTGATTTCCTTAATCAGGGGTTCTATGCCCCCTCCAGATAAGAGGCCTAGGTTGGAGCCAGAGGTGGAAAGTTTGGAACAGGCTTCAGATTACTCAGAGTCTTCGGCTGAAGACATTCAGGATTTTCCTCCTTATTCTGATTCAGACGCAGAGGATTCCAGTCCTTCTGCTTCCCCTCCAGAGGATTTTTCTTTTTCAGAAACCCTGCATTCTATGAGGGAGCATTTTAAATGGGAAGGTCAGGATTTTTCAGATTCCCGAAAGAGGCTTAGGGAATTTTTGTTTTTACCACAACATCGGCCTTTGGCTATACCTCCTGTTTTGGATGTTGTTCAGGATGTTTTCTCTGAGGCCTCTCTTAATCCAGACTCTTTGCCTCCTGCCTGTTAAGCCAGATAGGTATTACAGAGTGCCAGAGGCTCATAAATATCTGTATAAGAGCCCAAGGGCTGACCCAGAAACTATTAGCCAGGGACCTAAGGGGGGTCAGGGCTTCTGTTGTAAAGAATCCAGTTCCTATGGATAAAGATTCTAGAGCTTTGGGTAGGTGGGGTAAAAAAGTGTATACCTCTTCCACTCTAGCAATGAGGGCTTTAAATTGCCAGTTTCATATGTTGAAGTACCAGAATTTTCTCCTTACTCAATTAAAGTCTAAGGTAGATGCTTTGGCAGAGGGCATAGAGTGTAAGGAATTACAGGATTTGGTTCATGCCTCTGATCAGGTGGGTAAGCATTCTTTGCAGTGTGGTTTCGATGCTTTACAGGCTTCTTCCAGGGTGGCTGCCACTGGATCAGTTATTCGCAGGCATGCCTGGCTTAAGGATCAGAACTTGTCAGAGCATGTTAAAGCTAGAATTTTGGATGCTCCTTTGCAGTCTGAAGTTTTGTTTGGTACTCCTGTGGAGTCTGTCTTAAAGAAAATGGAAGACAAGGCTAAGTCTATGCAGACTGTTAAAGATTTTTTGCAGGTGCAGCCCCCTAAGTTTAGCAGAAATTGGCCTAAGGGATGGGCTTATCCTTCTGATTTACAGTCTATAGGGGTAGATCTAGACGTGGTAGGAGCAGAGCTCAGGGTACTTTCAGGCCTAGAACGTGGAGTTCCCCTGCACAATCTACAGGTGAGGGCAGGGGCCAGTCCTTTCGTAAACAGGCCCAATGACCTGCATCTTCAGCTGCCAGATCCTTCCCGTCTGGCAGCTCCTTTGGGAGGAAAGTTGGCACTCTTCAAGCAAAACTGGCTTTTAGTCACTCAGGACAAATGGGTGTTGGACATTATAGACCGAGGCTACAAGTTTTATTTCCACACATTGCCTTCTTTCAAAGGCATGCCAGACGTTCCTCCTCAGCAAAGGGTAGAGGCTCACAAACAAATTTCTTTACTTCTTCAAATGGGGGCTATACAGCAGGTCCCTCCGTCAGAAGTGGGCCTAGGATTTTATTCTCGCCTGTTTCTTGTACCAAAGAAAGGGAACACTTGGAGGCCAATTTTGGATTTATCTATCCTCAACACATACCTGGACATTCCAAAATTCAAAATGTTGACGTTGCAACAACTTCTGCCTCTGTTGGGCAAAGATCACTGGATGGTAACTCTGGATCTCAAAGAGGCTTATCTTCATGTTCCTATCAGGCCCAGTTGCAGGAGATTCCTGCGCTGGCTGGGACTTTACATGATCAGTTCTCTGCATTGCCCTTTGGCTTATCTACTGCCCAGGGTGTTTACAAGGTTCTGGCTCCAGTAATAGCCTTCTTAAGGTTAAGAGGAATTCAAATTTATCCTTATTTGGACGATTGCCTGATTCTTGCTCAAGACAAAAACAAGCTTCTTCGCCATCTACAGTATGTTATGGCAGTGTTAAGGTGCCTAGGGTATTCTGTGAACGAAACAAAGTCCAGTCTAGTACCCTCTCAGGAAATGTGCTTTCTGGGTGTGAGACTGAATACAGCTCCTCAGATGGCTTTTTTGACCCTGGACAAACAAAGAAACCTTTCACTTTACTTCCAACAATTGTCTCTATGGTCCAGGCTGACTGCAAGGACAGTCCTTCAAGCCTTGGGGTTCATGGCATCTTGTATTCTGGTGCTTTCCAATGCCAAACTGCATATGAGGAAGCTACAATGGTATCTCAAAAATGTATGGACACAACACTGCCATGATCTGGACACTGTCATTCAGATAATACCTTGCATTCAAAAGGAATTTTTGTGGTGGGCTCAGGAATGTCACCTAAACAAGGGACTCTCTGTGACCCGACCAGAGGCGAGTCAGATCTTAACGACAGATGCCTCGGACAAGGCTTGGGGAGCTCACCTCAATGGAAAATGGGTTCAAGACACGTGGCCTGCCAGACTTCAACATTTACATATCAACTTGAAGGAGATGTTAGCGGTCCAATTTGCATTGATGGCTTTCAAGGATCTACTTCACCCAGGACAAGTGTTGATTCAAACAGACAACACAACTGTCATGTGGTACATCAACAAGCAAGGGGGAACCCATTCGTACCCTCTTTGCAGGCAAGCTATGATTTTGTGGGAGACTGCTCTCAGTTTACACCTCACTCTTCAAGCAAGGTTTCTGCCAGGAGCACAGAACTCCTTAGCAGATGTTTTGAGCAGACAGATGGTGGATCCCCACGAGTGGAAATTGGATCCTCATGTATTTCGACAGTTGACAGTGATATGGGGGACTCCAGACATAGATCTGTTCGCTTCTCCACTAAATTTCCAGTTGCCAAAGTTTTGCACAAAGATGTTTCATCCAACAGCTTGGAAAGTGGATGCTCTATCATTCATTTGGAGCAATCTTCACGTCTATGCCTTTCCTCCTCTGCCTCTCCTTCCCAAGGTGCTCTTGAAGGTCAGACAAGACAAGCCCTCCATGATTCTAATAGCTCCAGATTGGCCTCAACAGCACTGGGTACCCTCTGCTGAGGAGTTTAGTACGGGAGCCTCCTTGGCCTTTGCCTTCAATTCCACACCTTTTGTCTCAGGCAGGCAATCATTTCCTCAATGTCAGGATTCAGTCCCTGCATCTAACAGCCTGGCATATTCTGTTCTAGAACCTGGAGGGTCGCAGCTTCCTCAACAAGTTTTGAATGTTATTTTGGAGGCCAGAAGGCCTAGTACCAGGAAAGTTTATGCTGATAAATGGAGGAGATTTTTTATTTGGAGCAAAGCAAAGAGCTTTGATGTTTCCAGGCCTGATTTGAGTGTTTCTCTTCAATATCTTACGGAATTATTAGACAAGGGTTTGTCTTTCTCCTCTGTAAAAGTTCATGCTGCAGCCATTTCTGCTCACTATGACTGTGACCCACCATTATTCTCTCATCCTTTGTTTAAGCAATTCCTTAGAGGGGCAAAGAACATAAGACCCCAGAGCGCTCCTACTCCTTCCTGGGATCTCAATTTTGTGTTGGAAAAACTTACTTTACCTCCTTTTGAACCTGCAGCTACGTCTGAGTTAAAGTTTTTGTCTTGGAAGACTGCTTTTTTGTTGGCCATTACGTCTGCTAGAAGGGTATCTGAATTACAGGCTCTTATGGCAGTTGAACCCTTCCTGATTTTTCATAAGGATAGGGTATCTCTGCGTACTAACCCTACTTTTATGCCTAAAGTGGTTTCAAATGTGGCCTTGAACCAATCTATTCATTTGCCTACTTTTTATGCAGATCCCCAAAGTAAAGGGGAGAAAATTTTGCACACTTTGGATATTCACAGGCAGTTGCGTTATTATTTGAGCAGGACTAAAGGGTTCAGACAGTCTCAACAGTTATTTGTTTCTTTTGCTTTGGCCTCTCAGGGGAAACCTGTTTCAAAACAAACTATTTCTAAGTGGATTGGCCATTGTATTGCTTTTTGTTATTCTCATCATGGTAAGGAGATTCCGGCTGGAATCAGACCTCATTCCACTAGGGCTACTGCCACTTCTACTGCTTTTTTAATGGGGGTAGCTACTAAAGATATTTTGGAAGCAGCTACTTGGAGTTCAGTGCACACTTTCTAAACATTACCATCTCCCTCTTTATTCCAAATCTAGGGCTGGATTTGCCACTGCAGTTTTACAGGGCTTATTAGCAGCTCCCAATGCTTTATGATTTTGCCAGCCTCCCTTTACCTTTGCTTTGGGATTCTACCCACAGGTTATGACTGCAGCAATGTGAGATGAAGAACATAGTACAGTTTTGTACCTACCATAAATGTAGATGTTCGAAGATCCACATTGCTGCAGTCCAATTTACCCTCCCTCCTTCCCCTCTGTAGTTTGGAGTAGTTGTATGGTTTGGGTGGTACATGTTGTTTGTACATGGGTTTTGGCTGTGGCCTTTCTTTTTAGGGCCTTCTGACATCTGGGGCAAGAAAAGACTGAGGATATGACGTTGGTCATGCGCTTTAATACCATGGCGCTCTGACGTCAGAGCTGAGCGCCCATGACCGACGCCAGCCTAATACTTTGGTATTCGGGCCGACCGAGGACAGCGGACTACCCACAGGTTATGACTGCAGCAATGTGGATCTTCGAACATCTACATTTATGGTAGGTACAAAACTGTACTTTTTGTTCCAAGTCAGACTTTACCGGTTAACAAATGTTAAATAAATTAATAAATAAATGACTGTTAAAGGGAAAAACATTAGTTTTATGGCCTAATGGTTAAGGTATTTGCCTTGCAAACACAAGGTGCAGGGTTTGAGTCTCACAAGGGATAATTGGCTAGGCTTACAATGGCTTACAAGGGCAGTAAGCTTAGTACCAACGTATGAACCTATGAATGACATGGTAAAGAAAAGAAGCATTGGCTCTTCCAGGTCTGTCCCCCCCAGAGACATCGGCCATGACTCAGCTGCGCTGTCCCCTGCACTTTGGATAAGAGGAAGGCTGGCATTGTTTGTAGAAAATTAGAAATAAGATAACTCAGGACCAGTAGATTCTAAAGTCCAGCAGGGATAGATTGCAATCCCAAAGTATAGGATCGTCCCATAGGTTCCAAGAGACATTGAGGCCCAAGTATGTATACTAAGAATTGTAAAGTCAAACGGCCTTAGAGAAAATTCCAAAGATAGAAAAAAATGCAAGGTTTTACACTAGACTGCTCCTAGTGCCAAAAAAAGTTGCATAGTAGACCACCATTAGACATCTCAGGATTAAACAAATTTCTAATTATTCCAAAAAATCTAACTGTTGATCATTTAAGACCTTCCTTCCATCCCTTCCTTATCCCCCACAAGCTTTTATCACTGTGGATTTGAAAAAATGCATAACAGATTCCCATTATCAAAGACTACAGATTTGTAGCAAGGAGGGGTGATCCTTGCCACTGCACTACTTTGCCTCTTTTGGTTTATCTAGTGTATCCGGAGTCTTCACCAGATGCCTGGTTCTAGTGTTAACACTTTGCAGGACAAAGGCTGTCCACATTTACCCATATGTGGATGATGATCTTATTCAAACACACTTACTAGGTGAGATGCACAACCCCTGACTTGTATTAGGGATGTTCGTGTTTCACTGTTGCAGTCATCACATTTGGGTTATCCCTGTCAGGGTAGACTCAGTTGGCCCGAATACCAGAGGCTCAGTATTTCTCCGTCAGTTGCTGTCGCTCCAGGACTGACATCAGGTCGTCAGTGGTATAAAATCGGGCAGCCGATGCCATTACATCAGTTTTTCTTGCAGAGGAGCCTGAAGCAGTTTGTACGAGTGCAGGTCAGCCGCTTCCTGAGTTTTTCATTTCCAAATTGAAGTTGAAGTCTTCTAAAGCTAAGTACCCCATTGGGGGATACTTTTATCTTGCTCTAACCGATATCAGAAAAAGTTAATTGTCTCGCCCGTGGAAAACAAATACCACACCGAGACTTTCATTCTTACTGCGTCACCTGTTTAGGCCCAGACCGCGATGTCCCCCGCTGTCACTTGTGTGCTTTATTCAAGGGCAGAACTATGTTGTTGGGCCCTTATTGTAGCTAGATATTTTTGCTTTCAGTCCTCGAATTCCGATATGGCTTCGGTAAGCCATCCGACAACAGATCTTCCCAAAACACGTAAGGATAACTGCCGACGGCACTTCCGTTAAGCTAGTTGTCAGTTCTCTGGTCCTCAATGAGGCGCCTTTGCAGCCCCTGATGCCTGCTTCTGTGGATTCGCAGGCAGCTACCAAGACCCTTTCAAAGTCCGGAATGCCGTGAGACGCTTCAACCAAGTATCCTGCGGATGTATACCTTCAATGGGTCCGGAAGCATTGAGCAGGCACTGGCTTTCGAGGAAGTACTTAGCACTACCAATACTCGAGACAGACCGACGACTTCTTTCACATCTTCAGTTATTTCGAAAACAGAGTTTCCAAGGCCCAGGGTACGAATCACGCGAAAAAAAGACTACCCAAACTGAGGCACCTGCTTTCTTGCCTCAGTCTCAAATGCTTAAAATGGCAGAAGACCTTGTAATGCTGATCAGGGGAAGCCAGGCTACCCCTTCCAAAAGAAAGAGACTTGTCCCCAATAAAGCATCTGAATATGAAGATATGCAACCTCTCTTTGCTTAGGAGGATCTCTGATGCAGAGGAATCCATCCCTTCAGCCTCTCCACCCAAGGACTTTTCGTTTTGGCAAACCCTAATACTTTAAGGGAGCATTTCCAATGGAAATGTCAGGACTATCCTCAGTCAAAAAGGAGACACTGGGAATTCTTAGATCTTGCACAGCACAGACCTCTGGCCATTCCTCTTGTCTTGGATGTTGTGGATGATGTTTTTATCAAATCCATTCTGACCCCTGACACCCTCCCTTCTGCTCCAAGGTATTAAGAGTCCCTGACTCTCGCAAATTTCTTTTCAAAAATCCTACTGCTGACCCAGAGCTTAACTCTCAAGTACCCAAAGGAATCAAAGCAACTTCAGCTAAGAATCCCCCACCACCCCCTCAGATAGGTATTCCCGAGCATTAGACAGATGGGGTAAAAAAAGTATACACTTCTGCTACTCTTGCTATTAGAGCATTAAATTGTCAGTTCCATATGCTGAAATATCAGCAACATACCATGGAACTTCTCAGACAAAAAAAATATCTTCTTTCCCTGCTTGTGCAGAAAATAGAGTTGAGTTAATGCATTCTGCAAGTCAAGTAACTAAGCTTGCCTTACAATGTGGTTTTGATGCCCTAGAATCATCTTGCTGGGTAGCAGTCAGTGATTCTCTCCTTGGAAGGCATGCTTGGCTTGAGGAACAGACCTTGCCAGACCATGTCAAATCCAAATTATTGGACGCACCCTTGCATAAAAGCAACTTATTTGGCACCAAGGCAGAAGAGATCTTAAAAAAGACAGAGGAAAAAGCTAAGTCTATGTAGACAGACTTCTTACAGGTCCAGCTACCGAGGTTCAGCAGGCATTGCCCTTCTAAGCACTGGTCCTTTCCTGCCCCTTTTCAGCTCAGCCCAGGCCCAGGGGAAGCGGACCCCCCCCCCCCCAACAGTCCCAGGGAATGCAGAGATCTAAGCAATGGAGTTTCTCCACTTCAAAACCAGGGAGTGCAAAGCCACCCTCTTATGGTAAGAACTCGCAATGACTTTACACTGCACCCCGTCCCTCTGCCCACCTGCTCTTGCCCCTCGGAGGAAAACTCTCCTTCCACGCAGTTAACTGGGCTACCATTACCAACGACTGCTGGGTCCTCAGCATAGTGTCCCAGGGATACAAATTTATTTCCACACTATGCCAACCTCAGAAGTGTTCCCAGATCTTCCCAAAACCAGTGGGCAGAGGTCAAAAAGCAAGTCCTGTCCCTGCTCTCTATGAGGGCAATAGCGCATGTTCCTTCAGAACAGATGGGCCAAGGTTTCTACTCCAGACACTTCCTGGTACCCAGAAGAGAGGACACATGGCACCCCATCCTTGATCTATCCATTCTAAACACCTTCCTGGTGATAATAAAATTCAAAATGCTTACCCTCCAGCAGCTTCTATCTGTGCTTTCCAAGGATGCTTGGTTAGCCACCCTAGACCTAAAAGAGGCCTACCTATGCATCCCAATCAGGGATTTATGCAGGAAATACCTACGTTTCAGGGCAGGATCACTGCACTTTCAGTTCTCTGCGCTTCACTTTGGCTTATCCACTGCTCCCAGAGTTTTTACAAAATGTCTGGCTCCTGCCATTGCTATTTGCAGACAAAGAAATATTCAAAGTTACCCATACTTAGACAACTGCCTAATTCAAGCAGACAGTCAGGAAAAGCTGCTAAAGCACCTGACCTTGGTAAAGGACCTACTGACCTCCTTGGGGTACACTATCAGTGAAAAGAAATCCAAACTAGTACCCACATAAATTGTATTCCTGGGAGCAAGCCTGGACACAGCATCCCAGATGGTATTCCTTACTCTAGAAAAACAAACCTACCTGACAGCCTACTTCTCTCAACTAGCCACCAGGCCCCAGTTATCTCCAAGGAAGATCCTGCAAGCTCTGGGATTCATGGCATCTTGCATTCTACTCATTCCATATGCCAGATTGCATATGAGGAAACTACAGTGGTACCTAAAAAGCCTTTGGTTCATAGGGTTCATAGGTAGGTACTAGGCAATCTGCCCTAGGGCCCAAGTAAGCCTAGCCAACAAGGTTCCCTGGCTTATGCCACCCAAGAAAATTAATTTCCTGTGCCCTTGTCGAACAGAGCCGCAGAAGTGATCCACAGGGTGTATTTCATTTTTCCCATTCACTCAAGATTTTTTTTTAAGAGTGCTAACGAGGAACTTTGCTTGACATAGATGGGTAGCATGTTCCAGAGTATAGGTAGTCTCTGGGACAGGAATCTATCCGTCCAGCATGTCCTGCTGTGTGTCAGCACTGTCAAGACCTGGAACCTCTTATACAATGATGCCTTGTCTAAGGAAAGATTTTCTTTGGTGGACAGCAGCATGGGCGCTGGAACCATAAAGCAAGGGGGGAGAGGAGCCCCGCACTTTTGCAGATCATACCTATACCTCCCAACTGTCCCGTTTGAATTATTGCCGTGTTTTTAGCTGATGTGACATCATTGCACACAGCGCGCACATATTTCTGGGTGGGTACAGACGTTTTCATTTAGCTGCTGCCAAAGCTGAGAGAAGGAATGGATTTATTTTCGGCTGGGAGACTCTCATTACTGCAGACTTGGCTGCCAGGATGTATTTTCGGCTGGGAGGAATCAGAGCTGCAGACTCGAGTGAGTACACTCTGTTTTATTTATTTAGCTGCCGTGTGTGTGTGTGTGTGTGTGTGTGTGTGTGTGTGTGTGTGTGTGTGTGTGTGTGTGTGTAAATGCCCTCAACAGGATAGATCTGGTGGCTAGAGGTACTCTGGCTCAAACCCTGTACCTTGGGTACAGGTAAAAGGAGCCTAAAGTCCCTAGCCACCATCACTTTTTGAATTTATGCCTCACATTTTTTCTGTTCCTCTGGTTTTTGGGAGTGATAAAACAAAACCTTTTATTCTAGCAATTTTCTAAGGTTATAAAATCAGTATTTGAAATGTGTCCCTGTTTTGGGGCTGTATTCTCCCATTATTGGCTTTGTTCTATAGTTTTGTGCTAAGAGGTTGAGAGCTATGGTGAGAAGTGAGAACTGAATTCACTAAATGATATGATAGCCATTTGTTTGTCTTCCTGTCTTTCAGGAAACTGCTGGTTTAGCTTAGTGGTATGTTGCTCTGACTGCAGTGCACAGGGTTCTGGGTTCAAGACTTGGCAGTGAAATGAATGGTGGTAACACAACATTTTATGCAAGTAACTTCCCAAATTTATGCAAGCAATGTTTAAAATGTGTCCCTGGTTTTTGCCCACCCCTCCAAATGAAAATAAGTTCACTAAGCTGTGCAGCATGCCTATGGCTTATACTATTGTGATTCTGTATTTATATATTGTGTGTAGAAGTAGACTGTTACCATGGAAATGTTCTGAATAGGGCAGTTTTGTCATTATTGGTTAATGCATTTTTGTTTCATTACCTACTGGAGAAATGTTTAAACAAGTTTAAAATGCGCTCTAACCTAAGTCTAACAAGTGTGCTGTATTATACAAGGAATGTAATTTAATACAATCAGGAAGGTATGCATACAGCCACGTTGCTTTGCTAGGGACGGCTTGCACCTGTCACCCCTGGGCTTTCGGATATTGGCAAAGGCTCTTGCCACCCCCATAGTGCCTTTTTTAGGCAAGGCTCAAAAGTCAAACCCACCTCCATAGACGGCACAAGGAACAAGAAACTAAGGGTAATGCTGCTAAATGCCAGAAGTCTTAACCTCAAGATGCACGCACCCGAAGCTCTCCTCAGTATGGAGAACATCGATATCTGTGCAGTGACAGAAACCTGGTTCAAGGCTCCAGAGAGCACCCCAGCACTACCAGGTTATACCTCATATCATGCTTTTCGGCCCCAAAACCTGGACCGAACCACAAAAGGAGGGGGAGTTTCCATATTTATCAAGGATATCTACACCTCCAGGTTAGTGGCATTGCACGAAGTATCGGAGACCATCCATGTGCAACTGATAGTGGGCAAGACTGCTTTTCAGTTTATAGCATCCTACAGACCACCCTCTCAAAGTCAGGAATCCCACTCGGCTTTCCTGAAAACATTGGAGAACATGAAGATCTCTCCGAACACCATTATATTGGGCAACTTAAACTACCCAGACTGGGAGCATTACTCGAGCCCCAGCACCTTGGCCCAAAGGTTCCTGGAATTTATAAACTCAAATGCTATGGAACAACTAGTCACCACTCCCACAAGAGGGGATAACATACTAGACCTGATCATTACCAACATGGGGACTCTATGCTCCATACCAGAAGTATATCCCTCATTGGTAAGATCAGGCCATAAATTAATTTCACTGGATATCCACATCCCGACCCCACCCCCTAGCCCAGAAAACCACAGTGAAAAACTTCTCAAAAGCGAACTTCACACTTCTCAAAACCGAGGTGGAATCCTTCAAGGCCCCAGGGCCAGTGGAAACTACGGCCCAAACTGCAGAATCCTATATAAACGCATTCTACGGACATCTCCAGGAAGGCATGGATCATGCTATCCCAAACAAAATCAAGACCCAATCATCCAAAGGCAGGCGTCCAGTCTGGTGGACCCCAGCCATAAATAAAACTGTACAACAGAAGGAGGAAGCTACTACATGATAGAGCAGAATCCCTAAAAGGGAAGGTATCTCTGATCAGTACTAGCAAAAAATTACGATCCCTCATAAAATCCTCCAAGGCCAGCTTCGAGAGAATAATTGCACAGGATACAAAAGACAATCATAAGGCTTCCTTCAGTTATGTTAGGAACCTGGGATGCAACTCCCAGACTTGTTCTGAGTTGATTCTAAACGACAAAAAATACACTGAACCCACAGACATCGCCAATATCCTGGCAGACAGGTTCCGTGCAACCCCCCCCCCCCCCCCAAAAGAGCAAGTATATCCCGGCAGAGTGCAGCCTCCCAAACATCTCTAATGCTCTTCAAAGCAAAAAACACTGCTGCCATGGGACCAGATGGCGTCCCGGGTTGCGTCCTACATGAACTCCAAGAAGAACTAATCCCTCAAGTAAAACTGCTGTACAATCTCAGCCTCACTACAGGATATGTACCCAAAGAATGGCGTACAGCAACAGTGGTCCCACTCCACAAAGGTGGCGCCTCTACGGACCCTGGAAACTTTCGCCCCATAAGACTGACTAGCCTAGTCTGCAAGGCTATGGAGAGGATCATCATGGAACTCATAAACAAAGACATTGGGGACCTACAGACACTAGATCCTACCCAATTTGACTTCAAGGCAGATCCTGCCTTTTGAACCTGGTTGACTTCTTCGAAACAGTCATCAAGGCCATAGATGAATGGAAGGTAGTCCACACAGACTATCTGGACCTCGCAAAGGCATTTACTTTTCTGAGGTACAGGCCAACATGGGAGGACTATGGCTCACCAAGTTCGCAGATGACTGCAAACTGGGCGCCATAATCGACTCTCCAGCTGACACAAACCTCCTTCAAAAAGGTCTTGCAGAGATGGATAACTGGTGCCAGAGCCATGGTTTAAAGCTAAATGCCAAAAAAGTGTATAGTCATACCCTTTGGTAAAAACAATGTGCCCACAAATTACCACATAGGTGGTAACCCATTAAGTACAGAGAAAGTAATTAGGGATCTGGGGACCCAAGTTGATAGCAATCTCTCCTTTGACAACCACATTGCCAAAGTGGTTAGAAAGACCTTCTACATAGCCCACCTCATCATGAAAGCATTCACATCTATATCAAGAGAGGTAATTGTGCCCCTTTATTCATCCCTCATCAGGCCCATCATAGAATGCAATGCCCCCTTTGGGATGTACCTTACCCGACACCTGCAGCAGTTAGACCCCAAAAGTACCTCACCAAGGAGGATCAAGGGACTCAAACAGATGCCATATGCTGCTCGGTCAAAAAAACTCCAGCTCTTCTCAGTTGCATACCGCCTACTTCAAGGCGATCTATGCCTGACATATAAAGCTATGTCCAACCCAGAATTAATGGACATGCTCCACCTCAGTAAATCTAAATCCCTTAGAGCCACGCACTCGAGGGACTTGAACCTCAACACTGAAATAAGTAGAACATGCTGGAGGGACAGATTCATAACCCAGAGGCTCCCTTCGCTCTGGAATAGAATTCCAATTCATGTTAGGCAGAGCATCTCACTGACTCTTCAAGAAGAAACTTGAGTGGATGGGGGATCGTAGGTTTGTCCCGGGAATTGCTTCCGTGTCACTATTAGACAGAGGCACAGTAAACTAAACTTTAAAAAGGGCACAGTATACTCAAATCAAGGGGTGGCGTAAGCCAAACACAATCTGGCTAGGCTTATAAATGCCCCAGGGCAGATAGCCTAGTATGAACCTATGAACCTATAAAAATGTGTTTGAAAACCGCCCAGAGGAAAGTATGAAAGGCTCAAAATCATGGGCAAATTTTAAGCTTTACTCTTGTTACCAAAGCAATGGATGAAGGTAAAGCAGTTCACATCACATTACCTTGACTTGGCCAAGCCTTTTGACACAATCCCCTACTCAGGTGTAGTACAATAGATGAATAATGTAGGAGCAAACACTTACATCACCAGCTGCATTGCTAACTTGGCTCACAGGATGCAGGAGATCAAAACAGGGGAAGAGACCGGTCACCACTGGAGTCCCCCAGGGTTCGGTGCTGAGACTTTCTGTTTGGCATATACAAAAGTAAAAGGAAATACCAAAGAGCTTTGGCCAGCTAAGTTTGAGATGACTGCAAGCTAGGAGAAGTTATTGAATCCCCAAATTACTTAACCATCATGCAGGAAGGTTTGTCCCAAATAATAACTGGTGTCAAAATCATGACAATGCCCTCAGAACTGATCCAATTGTTTGGCATTTGGGAACTTGTGTGTACAGTGACCTAACTTTTGACCAACATGTGCCCAGAGTCATAAGAAAGCCTTTCTGTATTGCACAGCTTATAAACAAATTGATTGTAACTAGCTCTAGAGATGTTGTCCCCCTTTACAAAGCTCTCATTATGTCAGTCATCTTGTATAATGCCCACTTTGGCATGTATCTGTCCAACTCCATGCAACAATTGGAATACCTTCAGAGATACCTTACTAAAAGGATACAAGTTCTAAACAATAGGTCTTGCATGGACTACCTCAAATATTACTATACTCAGTATCCTACAGAGTGCTTAGAGGTGACATGTCTGGCATACAAAGCATCACCCGACATAATACAGATGGACCTACTGAACATCAGCGAGTCAAATGGCATCAGAAATACTCAGTCCAGTTATCTAAACTGAATGTTGTGGAGAGATTTATATATATCAGAGTCTACCAGTGTTCCGGAACAGACTATCCATAAAAATAAAGCAAAGTTCATCCATCCATATTCACATCCAACTTGGATCTAAGGATGGGTAATAGAAAATGTACTACAGGATTTCACCTCATGCCACTAAAGGATAGAGGCAGTTCCTAAATGCTGCATCCCTTACATGGCCCCCTCAAATTATCTATGGTATGATCACAGTTCTCACTAGGGCTAATATACAGTTTTGAGCCATGAGGATAGCTATGACCAGTCAGAAAATGTTAATTCAATCACCAAAAGGGAATTTTCTAAGCTTAAATATCCCCCATGCAAACCTATGTTGTGGTAGCAAATAGTTAGAAAAAATTACCCTTTTTAGTTCACTAAGTGCCTCTGTCACCCCTGTCTTTAACAGCAGCATGG